>NC_042959.1:74746636-74753489 GCF_901001165.1 Salmo trutta | reverse complement strand
GGCATAGGCAAGATGTAATAGATGGTATGGAGTACAGTATATACATATGAGATGAGTATTGTAGGGTATGAAAACATATAAAGCAGCATTGTTTAAGGTGGCTAGTGATACATTACATCAGGATGGCAAGATGCAGTAGATGGTATAGCGTACAGTATATACATATGAGATGAATAATGTAGGTTATGTAAACATTATCTAATATAAATAATAAAAAGTGGCAAGTGATAAATTAATTACATCAATTTTCCCATTATTAAAGTGGCTTGAGTTGAGTCAGTATGTTGGCAGCAGCCACTCAATGTTAGTGATGGCTGTTTAACAGTCTGATGGCCTTGAGATAGAAGCTGTTTTTCAGTCTCTCGGTTCCAGCTTTGATGCACCTGTACTGACCTCGCCTTCTGGATGTTAGCGGGGTGAACAGGCAGTGGCTCGGGTGGTTGCTGTCCTTGATTATCTTTTTGGCCTTCCTGTGACATCGGGTGCTGTAGGTGTCATGGAGGGCAGGTAGTTTGCCCCCGGTGATGCGTTGTGCAGACCTCACTACCCTCTGGAGAGCCTTCCGGTTATGGGCGGAGCAGCTGCCGTACCAGGCGGTGATCCGACAGGATGCTCTCGATTGTGCATCTGTAAAAGTTTGTGAGTGTTTTTGGTGACAAGCCAAATTTCTTCAACCTCCTGAGGTTGAAGAGGCGCTGCTGCACCTTTTTCACCATGCTGTCTGTGTGGGTGGACCATTTCAGTTTGTCCGTGATGTGTACGCCGAGGAACTTAAAACTCTCCACCCTCTCCACTACTGTCCCGTCAATGAAGATAGGGGGCTGCTCCCTCTGCTGTTTCCTGAAGTCCACAATCATCTCCTTTGTTTTGTTGACATTGAGTGAGAGGTTATTTTCCTGACACCACACTCCGAGGGCCCTCACCTCCTCCCTGTAGGCTGTCTCGTCGTTGTTGGTAATCAAGCCTACCACTGTAGTGTCGTCTGCAGACTTGATGATTGAGTTGGATGCGTGCATGGCCACGCAGTCGTGGGTGAACAGGGAGTACAAAAGAGGGCTGAGAACGCACCCTTGTGGGGACCCAGTGTTGAGGATCAGCGGGATGGAGATGTTGTTACCTACCCTCACCACCTGGGGGCGGCCTGTCAGGAAGTCCAGGACCCAGTTGCACAGGGCGGGGTCGAGACCCAGGGTCTCGAGCTTAATGACGAGTTTGGAGGGTACTATGGTGTTAAATGCTGAGCTGTAATCGATGAACAGCATTCTACATAGGTATTCCTCTTGTCCAGATGGGTTAGGGCAGTGTGATGGCGATTGCGTCTTCTGTGGACCTATTGGGTCGGTAAGCAAATTGGAGTGGGTCTAGGGTGTCAGGTAGGGTGGAGGTGATATGATCCTTGACTAGTCTCTCAAAGCACTTCATGTTGACGGAAGTGAGTGCTACCGGGCGGTAGTCATTTAGCTCAGTTACCTTGGCTTTCTTGGGAACAGGAACAATGGTGGCCCTCTTGAAGCATGTGGGGACAACAGACTGGGATAAGGATTGATTGAATATGTCTGTAAACACACCAGTCAGCTGGTCTGCGCATGCTCTGAGGACGTGCCCGGGGATGCCGTCTGGGCCTGCAGCCTTGCGAGGGTTAACACGTTTACATTTTTTACTCACATTGGCTGCAGTGAAGGAGAGCCCGCAGGTTTTGGTAGCGGGCCATGTCAGTGGCACTGTATTGTCCTCAAAGCGAGCAAAGAAGTTGTTTAGTCTGTCTGGGAGCAAGACATCGTGGTCCGCGACGGGGCTAGTTTTTCTTTTGTAGTCCGTGATTGGCTGTAGACCCTGCCACATACCTCTCGTGTCTGAGCCGTTGAATTGCGACTCCACTTTGTCTCTGTACTGACGCTTAGCTTGTTTGATTGCCTTGCGGAGGGAATAGCTACACTGTTTATATTTGGTCATGTTTCCGGTCACTTTGCCCTGATTAAAAGCAGTGGTTCGCGCGTTCAGTTAAGGTCACAGTTATGAAAATGTAGGACACTAAAGGGTCCAGCCTTTCTACAGACTCTGAAAAACACCAAAAGAAAGATACCCAGGGTCCCTGCTCATCTGCGTGAACGTGCCTTAGGCATGCTGCAAGGAGGCATGAGGACTGCAGATGTGGCCAGGGCAATAAATTGCAATGTCCGTACTGTGAGACGTCTACGACAGTGCTACAGGAAGACAGGACGGACAGCTGAGCTGACAATGCCACCAGCCATACTGCTCGTTCTGTGCGTGATTTCCTGCAAGACAGGAATGTCAGTGTTCTGCCATGGCCAGCGAAGAGCCCGGAGCCCCAATTCCATTGAGCACGTCTGGGACCTGTTGGATCGGAGGGTGAAGGCTAGGGCCATTCCCCCCAGAATTGTCTGGGAACTTGAAGGTGCCTTGGTGGAAGAGTGGGGTAACATCTCACAGGAACTGGCAAATCTGGTGCAGTCCATGAGAAGGAGATTCACTGCAGTACTTAATGCAGCTGGTGGCCACACCAGATACTGACTGTTACTTTTGATTTTGACCCCCCCCCCCCCCCCCCTTTGTTCAGGGACACATTATTCCATTTCTGTTAGTCACATGTCTGTGGAACTTGTTCAGTTTATGTCTCAGTTGTTGAATCTTGTTATGTTCATACAAATATTTACACGTTAAGTTTGCTGAAAATAAACGCAGTTGACAGTGAGAGGACGTTTGTTTTTTTGCTGTGTTTACATACTGTAAGAAGACAGGAATATATGGGAACTATTTATGTAAATGTGATAGATACTGTAGTTATTACTGTATAACATAGTAGTATTATAATTAAGCAATATGGCCCGAGTGGGTGTGGTATATGGCCAATATACCACGGCTTATGGCTGTTCTTATGCACGCTGCAACGCGGAGTGTCTGGATACAGCCCTTAGCAGTGGTATATTGGTCATAAACCACAAACCCCCGAGGTCCCTTATTGCTATTATAAACAGGTTACCAATGTAAATAGAACAGTAAACAAGGAGTTTTTCAGCCAATCAGCATCCAGGGTTGGAAGAACTCAGTTTATACGATACATGTCATGGGATGCACTTGTTCTACTGTTGAAATGTTTGTGCATGGAACACCATGCACATCCTAGTGCTATGAATGAACACCATGCACATCCTAGTGCTATGAATGAACACCATGCACATCCTAGTGCTATGAATGAACAACATGCACATCCTAGTGCTATGAATGAACACCATGCACATCCTAGTGCTATGAATGAACACCATGCCCATCCTAGTGCTATGAATGAACACCATGCCCATCCTAGTGCTATGAACGAACACCATGCACATCCTAGTGCTATGAATGAACACCATGCACATCCTAGTGCTATGAATGAACACCATGCACATCCTAGTGCTATGAATGAACACCATGCACATCCTAGTGCTATGAACGAACACCATGCACATCCTAGTGCTATGAATGAACACCATGCACATCCTAGTGCTATGAACGTTGTCATGACTGAATTCTGGAAAGAAATTAATTAAATCACTGTGTAGCTAGCATGTAGTGATATTAAAAAGAACTATTTACATGAGCATAATTGATTGACACTACAAGTTAGTTTAAGGGTCAGGTACAGTATATAGTCTGTGTAAATATCCTGTATGTTGAGTTCAGTTGTGTGGAGCAGGAACACCAGTTAGTAAACACAGATGTCCAGTATGTACACAGAGGAAGTGAGTGGAGTGTTCTGCTGGCAAAGGGACATAATGTATATACACCTGTAAATATATGTACGCTGCACACACACACACACACACACACACACACACACACACACACACACACACACACACACACACACACACACACACACACACACACACACACACACACACACACACACACACACACACACACGTCCATTGAGCCTCTAGACACTTATTAGACAAACACTTTAATTCTGTTTACTTCAGAGAGATTAATGGTCTTGTAATGTTAGTAATATTACCCACACAACATCTCAAGTGCACACACACACTCCCCCCTCACACACACACACACTCACCCCTCATACCCAACACACACTTACCCCCCCACGCCCAACACACACTCACCCCCCACGCCCAACACACACACACACACCCGGGGAAAGGCTTTGTCTGTTTGTGCAGACAGCTTGTCTCTCCAGTCCTACCCTGACTGTGACTCTTTCAACATAGATATAAGCTCAGTCCACATAGATAACCATGAATTTCTCTCAACATAGATATACAGCCTGAATCCTCATAGAGCAGCCCTAACCTGACCATGACTCTCAGCATAGATATACAGCCTCAGTCCACATAGATCAGCCCTACCCTGACTATGACTCTCAACATAGACATACAGCCTCAGTCCACATAGATCAGCCCTACCCTGACCATGACTCTCTCTTAACATACATATGCAGCCTCAGTCCACATAGATCAGCCCTACCCTGACCATGACTCTCTCTCAACATAGATATACAGCCTCAGTCCACATAGATCAGACCTACCCTGACTATGAATCTCTCTCAACATAGATATACAGCCTCAGTCCACATAGATCCGACCTACCCTGACTATGACTCTCTCTCAACATACATATGCAGCCTCAGTCCACATAGATCAGCCCTACCCTGACCATGACTCTCTCTCAACATAGATATACAGCCTCAGTCCACATAGATCAGACCTACCCTGACTACGACTCTCTCTCAACATACATATGCAGCCTCAGTCCACATAGATCAGCCCTACCCTGACCATGACTCTCTCTCAACATAGATATACAGCCTCAGTCCACATAGATCAGACCTACCCTGACTACGACTCTCTCTCAACATACATATGCAGCCTCAGTCCACATAGATCAGCCCTACCCTGACCATGACTCTCTCTCAACATAGATATACAGCCTCAGTCCACATAGATCAGCCCTACCCTGACCATGACTCTCTCTCAACATAGATATACAGCCTCAGTCCACATATATCAGCCCTACCTTGACCATGACTCTCTCTCAACATAGATATACAGCCTCAGTCCACATAGATCAGCCCTACCCTGACCATGACTCTCTCTCAACATAGATATACAGCCTCAGTCCACATAGATCAGACCTACCCTGACCATGACACACTCTCTCAACATAGATATGCAGCCTCAGTCCACATAGATCAGACCTACCCTGACCATGACTCTCTCTCAACATAGATATACAGCCTCAGTCCACATAGATCAGCCTTACCCTGACCATGACTCTCTCTCAGCATAGCTATACAGCCTCAGTCCACATAGGTCAGCCCTACCTTGACCATGACTCTCTCTCAACATAGATATACAGCCTCAGTCCACATAGATCAGCCCTACCCTGACCATGACTCTCTCTCAACATAGATATACAGCCTCAGTCCACATATATCAGCCCTACCTTGACCATGACTCTCTCTCAACATAGATATACAGCCTCAGTCCACATAGATCAGACCTACCCTGACCATGACACACTCTCTCAACATAGATATGCAGCCTCAGTCCACATAGATCAGACCTACCCTGACCATGACTCTCTCTCAACATAGATATACAGCCTCAGTCCACATAGATCAGCCTTACCCTGACCATGACTCTCTCTCAGCATAGCTATACAGCCTCAGTCCACATAGGTCAGCCCTACCTTGACCATGACTCTCTCTCAACATAGATATACAGCCTCAGTTCCCATAGACCAGCCCTACCCTGACCATGACTCTCAACATAGATATACAGCCTCAGTCCACATATATTAGCCCTACCCTGAACATGACTCTCTCTCAACATAGATATACAGCCTCAGTCCACATAGATCAGCCCTACCCTGACCATGACTCTCTCTCAACATAGATATATAGCCTCAGTCCACATAGATCAGACCTACCCTGACCATGACACTCTCTCTCAACATAGATATACAACCTCAGTCCACATAGATCAGACCTACCCTGACCATGACTCCCCTCATAGCTATACAGCCTCAGTCCACATAGATCAGCCCTACCCTGACCATGACTCTCAACATAGCTACACAGTCTCAGTCCCCAAACTGTAGATCAGGTCAGGTCATTTGGGGTGTCAGGTAGCCTAGTGACTTAGAGCGTTGGACCAGTAACCGAAAGGTTGCTTGATCGAATCCCCGAGCTGACAAGGTAAAAATCTGTCATTCTGCCCCTGAACAAGGCAGTTAACCCACTGTTCTTAGGCCGTCATTGTAAACAAGAATTTGTTCTTAACTGACTTGCCTAGTTAATTAAAGGTTAAATAAATAAAATTGGTGAGGAAAAACTCCTGGCTTCAATCAGAGAAACAATAGAGCCAGATAGCCTACAGGTTAGAGAGAAGGACCAATTGCCAGTGGGTTGTTGGGTCAAATTTCAGAAGCCTTCTCCTGCTGTTGTTAAGCAGCAACACACTCCAGTCCACAGGTACTAGACGGAGGCCCTGTGCTGCCTCCAGCCTCCAGCCTCTCTAACATGCTATGTGTTGTGTTCCTGTATGTTCTAGATCTCCGGTCTCATAGATCAGTGGTTTGCTAGCTCTACGGTTCCTGGTCTATGTAGCTCTATGATGTCATAGTTCTGTCAGCAGAGGGGCTGTAGCCAACTGATACAGCAGTCACATTTACACACACACACACACACACTAGCGCACTCAAGACAATTTACATGGTAGTTTTCCCACACACACACACACACACACACACACACACACACACACACACACACACACACACACACACAGGAGCACACATAAGCTCGCGGAAACACACACATATGCATTAATCT
>NC_042959.1:74739136-74744136 GCF_901001165.1 Salmo trutta | reverse complement strand
CACCCACTCCTCACAGGTGTACACACTCACTGCTGAATTGTTCACTTAGAAATCAGAGCTTTAGAACTATAAAAGGCCACAGATGAGCTCTCCTGTTTTGGAGGAAAATGGAAGTCAATGGTGAAGCAAGAGCTAGAGGTGAAGGAGTGAGAGTAAGAGGAGGAAGAGGACGAGGAAGGACAGTTGTCTGAGATGAGATCAGGGCCACGTTGGTTGACCATGTGCTCCACCATGGATTGAGTATGAGGGAGGCTGGGCAGAGTTCAGCCCAACCTGAGCCGCTACACGGTTGCATCTATCATCCGTACATTCAGAAATGACGACCGGTAAGTTACCTACCATCCACACTATGCTCTTTATGTTTACTGCAGTCTGACATACCAGTAGGCCTATGTTACTCTGGGATCGTTGCCCAACGTTACAGTAATGTCATTTGTGGATCTTCTGCAGAACTGAGACGGCCAGGCCATGGTGGAAGACACCATCTGTTCACACCAGAACAGGAGACCGCTATTGTGAGCATGGTGGTGGCAAACAATACCATTAGACTACGAGAAATCCAGAACCACATAATTTCAGACAACACAATATTCAATAACATTCACCAGGTGGGCTTGTCTACATTGGACCATGTATTACAGCACAACCGAATCCGGATGAAACAGGTCTACAGGGTGCCATTTGAGCGACACTCAGAGGGTTAAAGAACAGCACTATGAATATGTGCAAGTAAGTACTACACTGTGAATTTACTATCATATCAGCACTGTATAGACACATTACATTATCTTGGAGCTGGATGCCGCTACAATTCAGCACGTTTATATAAACCATTGATGAGGCTTGCTTCAACCTAACCAAAAGAAGGGGACGGAACATTATTGGCCACCGTGCCATTGTGAATGTCCCTGGACAGCGTGGAGGGAATATCACCATGTGTGCAGCCGTTAGCCAGCAAGGCGTCCTCCATCACCATGCCAACCTTAGTCCCTACAACACCGTTGTAGCACGCGTACCTCTTCTCCAGGCAATGGAGGATGCATGTGGTGAAGTTGATGTGGGGGCTTTCGGCGGCTGGATCCGTCACTCCAGAAGATTCTTTCCCTGCTGTTTAGCCAGGGAGAACATGGCTTGTGATGTAGATGAGGTGCTGTGGCCAGACCCAAATAGGATGCAGCCTAATGTCTTTTCTTACATTTTGCATGTGTTTTTGTCTTTGTGTTTTGAAAGAATGAGCCACTTTTATTTTTGTACAGAAAACCCTTTATCTTACTGAATGTTTTTTCTGGTTCTCTCCTGTTGGGTACGGAAAGCATTACATAAAACACAAGTGTTCAAAAATACAGCATTTTGGAAATAAATGACAATGTTTTTGTTACTGTATTGCATTTGTATGTATTTGAGTAGGTATACAGTACTGTAACAACCGGCTACAGTGTAACACTGAAAATGGGATATTCATAGTGTTGAGTACATCAGTGTGTTGGTTGGAAGACAAATCTATTCATATGATGTGTGTGTCATTTCGATGCAAAAAAACTAATTGGAAAGAGAACAGTTTTTGAATGCAGTGTTTGCTTTTGCTAGATATTTGTAGTTTTGCATTTTGTGTTTGTGGTGTTTAGAGTTTTGGTGAAAATGGCCCAAAGATTCAGCAAACGTGTGAAACTAATCTAAGAAATCTGTTACTAATTTTGAGGATCTTAGTTGTGCAATTTTACATCTAAGATGTTTGGTGTATTTCTCAAGTGACAAAATGTGCATAAAGGATTAATCTCTCGTTGAATGACAGTTGAAGAATCCCTACTGTTGACCAATCACCGATGAACTAATAAAATGTCATATGCCTGAACAGTTTGATGGAAAGCATGCGGATGCCTTAATGCTGCTAAAAAGGGCTGTCAGAGGTTACCACACACACTGACACAGAAACACACACACACACCGACACACAAAAGCCCTTGATATGTTATCAGCTCGCATTAACTCATCAATACTCTCAACACACATACACTAAGGCTTTGTGACTCTCTCCTCTCCTTTCAGTTGGTGCCCCTCCTCCTCCCTTCCTTTCACTGATTTAGTTCCCCTGTTTTTCTCTCTTGTTGGTCTGTCTACATCTCTCTCCCTTCCTGTGACCCCACTCTTTGAGGGTAGCGCAAGTGTGTAGTAATACACGTGTGAAATAGGCCAAATATAATATATATACACTACCAGTCTAAAGTTTAAGAACACCTACTTATTCAAGGGTTTTTCTTTATTTGTACTATTTTCTACATTGTAGACTAACAGTGAAGACATCAAAACTATGAAATAACACGTGGAATCCTTTAGTAATCAAAAAAGCGTTAAACAAATCAAAATATATATATTTTTTGAGACTCTTCAAATAGCCACCCTTTGTCTTGATGACAACTTTGCACACTCTTGGCATTCTCTCAACCAGCTTCATGAGGTAATCACCTGGAATGCATTTCAATTAACAGGTGTGCCTTCTCAAAAGTGGAATTGTCGAATTTCTTTGTCGAATTTCTTTCATTCTTAATGCGTTTCATCCAATCAGTTGTGTTGTGACAAGGTAGGGGGGGTATACAGAAGATTTGGTAAAAGACCTATTTGGTAAAAGACCAAGTCCATATTATGGCAAGAACAGCTCAAATAGGCTCTGTCGCAGCCAGCTGTGACCGGGACACCCATGGGGCGGCGCACAATTGGCCTAGCGTCGTCCGGGTTAGGGGAGGGTTTGGCCGGCAGGGATGTCCTTGTCCTATCAGACACTAGCGACTCCTGTGGTGGGCCGGGTGCAGTGCACGCTGACACGATCGCCAGGTGTACTGTGTTTCCTCCAACACATTGGTGCGGCTGGCTTCCGGGTTAAGTGGGCATTGTGTCAAGAAGCAGTGCTGCTTGGTTGGGTTGTGTTTTGGAGGACACACAGCTCTCGACCAATTAGATGCCACAAAATTGAAAAAAAGTAAAGCTGAAATAAGCAAGGAGACATGGCAGTCCAACTTTGAAAGTTTCAAGTGCATTTGCAAAAACCATCAAGTGCTATGATGAAATTGGCTCTCATGAGGACCGCCACAGGAAAGGAAGAAACCTCTACTAAAGGACACCAATAAGAAGACGAGACTTGCTTGGGCCAAGAAACATGCGCAATGGACATTAGACCAGTGCAAATTTGTCCTTGTTCTGCATTCCAAAAATAAGATTTTTGGTTTCAACCGCCGTGTCTTTGTGAGACGCGGTGTGGGTGAACGGATGAATTCCACATGTGTATTTCCCACGGAGGAGGTGTGATGGTGTGGGAGTGCTTTGCTGGTGACACTGTGATTTATTTAATTCAAGGCACACTTAACCAGCATGGCTACCTCAGCATTCTGCAGCGATACGCCATCTGGTTTGGGCTGAGTGGGGCAGAGTGAAGAAAAGTAGGTGTTCTAAAACTTTTGACCGGTAGTGTGTGTATATATATACACTGCTCAAAAAAATAAAGGGAACACTTAAACAACACAATGTAACTCCAAGTCAATCACACTTCTGTGAAATCAAACTGTCCACTTAGGAAGCAACACTGATTGACAATAAATTTCACATGCTGTTGTGCAAATGGAATAGACAACAGGTGGACATTATAGGCAATTAGCAAGACACCCCCAATAAAGGAGTGGTTCTGCAGGTGGTGGCCACAGACCACTTCTCAGTTCCTATGCTTCCTGGCTGATGTTTTGGTCACTTTTGAATGCTGGCGGTGCTTTCACTCTAGTGGTAGCATGAGACGGAGTCTACAACCCACACAAGTGGCTCAGGTAGTGCAGCTCATCCAGGATGGCACATCAATGCGAGCTGTGGCAAGAAGGTTTGCTGTGTCTGTCAGCGTAGTGTCCAGAGCATGGAGGTGCTACCAGGAGACAGGCCAGTACATCAGGAGACGTGGAGGGGCCGTAGGAGGGCAACAACCCAGCAGCAGGACCGCTACCTCCGCCTTTGTGCAAGGATGAGCCTGCAAAATGACCTCCAGCAGGCCACAAATGTGCATGTGTCTGCTCAAACGGTCAGAAACAGACTCCATGAGGGTGGTATGAGGGCCCGACGTCCACAGCTGGGGGTTGTGCTTACAGCCCAACACCGTGCAGGACGTTTGGCATTTGCCAGAGAACACCAAGATTGGCAAATTCGCCACTGGCGCCCTGTGCTCTTCACAGATGAAAGCAGGTTCACACTGAGCACATGTGACAGACGTGACAGAGTCTGGAGACACCGTGGAGAACGTTCTGCTGCCTGCAACATCCTCCAGCATGACCGGTTTGGCGGTGGGTCAGTCATGGTGTGGGGTGGCATTTCTTTGGGGGGCCGCACAGCCCTCCATGTGCTCGCCAGAGATAGCCTGACTGCCATTAGGTACCGAGATGAGATCCTCAGACCCCTTGTGAGACCATATGCTGGTGCGGTTGGCCCTGGGTTCCTCCTAATGCAAGACAATGCTAGACCTCATGTGGCTGGAGTGTGTCAGCAGTTCTTGCAAGAGGAAGGCATTGATTCTATGGACTGGCCCGCCCGTTCCCCAGACCTGAATCCAATTGAGCACATCTGGGACATCATGTCTCGCTCCATCCACCAACGCCACGTTGCACCACAGACTGTCCAGGAGTTGGCGGATGCTTTAGTCCAGGTCTGGGAGGAGATCCCTCAGGAGACCATCCGCCACCTCATCAGGAGCATGCCCAGGCGTTGTAGGGAGGTCATACAGGCACGTGGAGGCCACACACACTACTGAGCCTCATTTTGACTTGTTTTAAGGACATTACATCAAAGTTGGATCAGCCTGTAGTGTGGTTTTCCACTTTAATTTTGAGTGTGACTCCAAATCCAGACCTCCATGGGTTGATAAATTGGATTTCCATTGATTATTTTTGTGTGATTTTGTTGTCAGCACATTCAACTATGTAAAGAAAAAAGTATTTAATAAGATTATTTCATTCATTCAGATCTAGGATGTG
>NC_042959.1:74636636-74736636 GCF_901001165.1 Salmo trutta | reverse complement strand
GAACAAAAGAGATCTCAGAAGACCTAAGATGAAGAATTGTTGACTTGCATAAAGGTGGAAAGGGTTACAAAAGTATCTCTAAAAGCCTTGATGTTCATCAGTCCACGGTAAGACAAATTGTCTATAAATGGATAAAGTTCAGTAGTGTTGCTACTCTCCCTAGGAGTGGCCGTCCTGCAAAGATGCCTGCAAGAGCACAGCGCAGAATGCTCAATGAGGTTAAGAAGAATCCTAGAGTGTCAGCTAAAGACTTACAGAAATCTCTGGAACATGCTAACATCTCTGTTGACGACTCTACGATACGTAAAACACTAAACAAGAATGGTGTTCATGGGAGGACACCACGGAAGAAGCCACTGCTGTCCAAAAAAAACATTGCTGCATGTCTGAAGTTTGCAAAAGTGCATCTGGATGTTCCAGAGCGCTACTGGCAAAATATTCTGTGGACAGATGAATCTACAGTTGATTTGTTTGGAAGGAACACACAACACTATGTGTGGAGAAAAAAAGGCACAGCACACAAACATCAAAACCTCATCCCAACTGTAAAGTATGGTGGAGGGAGCATCATGGTTTGGGGCTGCTTTGCTGGCTGCTTTGCTGACAGCTTGCTATCATCGACGGAAAAATGAATTCCCAAGTTAATCAAGACATTTTGAAGGAGAATGTTAGGCTGTCTGTCTGCCAATTGAAGCTCAACAGAAGTTAGGTGATGCAACAGGACAACGACCCAAAACACTGAAGTAAATCAACAGAATGGCTTCAACAGAAGAAAATACGCCTTCTGGAGCGGCCCAGTCAGAGTCCTGACCTCAACCCAATTGAGATGCTGTGGCATGACCTCAAGAGAGCAGTTCACACCAGACATCCCAAGAATATTGCTGAACTGAAACAGTTTTGTGAAGAGGAATGGTCCAAAATTCCTCCTGAACGTTGTGCTGGTCTGATCCGCAACTACAGAAAACGTTTGGTTGAAGTTATTGCTGCCAAAGGAGGGTCAACCAGTTATTAAATCCAAGGGTTCAGATACTTTTTCCACCCTGCACTGTGAATGTTTACATGGTGTGTTCAATAAAGACATGAAAACATATAATTGTTTGTGTGTTATTAGTTTAAGCAGACTGTGTTTGTCTATTGTTGTGACCTAGATGAAGATCAGATTAAATTTTATGACCAATTTATGCAGAAATCCAGGTATTTCCAAAGGGTTCACATACTTCTACAGAGTGGTGAAAGATTCAAGTCACTGTAGTTCTATAGACTGGTGAAAGATTCAAGTCACTGTAGTTCTATAGAGTGGTGAAAGATACAAGTCACTGTAGTTCTATAGAGTGGTGAAAGATTCAAGTGACTGTAGTTCTATAGAGTGGTGAAAGATTCAAGTCACTGTAGTTCTATAGACTGGTGAAAGATACAAGTCACTGTAGTTCTATAGAGTGGTGAAAGATTCAAGTCACTGTAGTTCTATAGAGTGGTGAAAGATACAAGTCACTGTAGTTCTATGGAGTGGTGAAACATACAAGTCACTGTAGTTCTATAAAGTGGTGAAAGATACAAGTCACTGTAGTTCTATAGAGTGGTGAAAGATACAAGTCACTGTAGTTTTACAAACTGGTGAAAGATTCAAGTCACTGTAGTTCTATAGACTGGTGAAAGATTCAAGTCACTGTAGTTCTATAGACTGGTGAAAGATTCAAGTCACTGTAGTTCTATAGACTGGTGAAAGATACAAGTCACTGTAGTTCTACAGACTGGTGAAAGATACAAGTCACTGTAGTTCTATAGAGTGGTGAAAGATACAAGTCACTGTAGTTCTATGGAGTGGTGAAAGATTCAAGTCACTGTAGTTCTATAGAGTGGTGAAAGATACAAGTCACTGTAGTTCTATGGAGTGGTGAAAGATACAAGTCACTGTAGTTCTATAAAGTGGTGAAAGATACAAGTCACTGTAGTTCTATAAAGTGGTGAAAGATTCAAGTCACTGTAGTTCTATAAAGTGGTGAAAGATTCAAGTCACTGTAGTTCTATAGTGGTAAAAGATAGAAGTCACTGTAGTTCTATAGAGTGGTGAAAGATACAAGTCACTGTAGTTCTATAGAGTGGTGAAAGATACAAGTCACTGTAGTTCTATAGAGTGGTGAAAGATACAAGTCACTGTAGTTCTATAGAGTGGTGAAAGATACAAGTCACTGTAGTTCTATAGAGTGGTGAAAGATACAAGTCACTGTAGTTCTATAGAGTGGTGAAAGATACAAGTCACTGTAGTTCTATAGAGTGGTGAAAGATACAAGTCACTGTAGTTCTATAGTGGTAAAAGATACAAGTCACTGTAGTTCTATAGAGTGGTGAAAGACAGAGAGAGTGAAGACTAATCTAGTAGAGCAGTTAAAGTCTGAGGTATGTTTTACTGCTGGGGGAGGAGAAAGGGGGAGGAGTGAGTGAGGAGGGTAAAGGGGAGAGAGTAATAGCTACTGAATAGACCTGTGAGAGTCAGAGAATATTGTTGTAGGCCAGTGAAAGTTATAGGTGTGCTGTGCTTTAGAGCTGGGCAAAGGGGGAGGATGGGGGGGTCTGTAATGAAGAGGTAGAAGAAAGAGAGAAGGAAAGAGAGTCGATGCATGGCAGTAGTTGTGTGAGCAAATGAAAAACAGAGGGAGTAAGTGTTGTTATGAGTCCAGAGGGAGTTACAGGAGGGGTAGAGGGAGTTACAGGAGGGGTGGAGGGAGTTACAGGAGGGGAGGAGGGAGTTGCAGGTGTGTTTTACTGGAGGGGAGGAGGGAGTTACAGGAGGGGTGGAGGGAGTTACAGGAGGGATGGAGGGAGTTACAGGAGGGGTGGAGGGAGTTACAGGAGGGATGGAGGGAGTTGCAGGTGTGTTTTACTGGAGGGGAGGAGGGAGTTACAGCAGGGATGGAGGGAGTTGCAGGTGTGTTTTACTGGAGGGGTGGAGGGAGTTACAGCAGGGATGGAGGGAGTTGCAGGTGTGTTTTACTGGAGGGGAGGAGGGAGTTACAGGAGGGGAGGAGGGAGTTGCAGGTGTGTTTTACTGGAGGGGTGGAGGGAGTTACAGGAGGGGTGGAGGGAGTTACAGGTGTGTTTTACTGGAGGGGAGGAGGGAGTTACAGGAGGGGAGGAGGGAGTTGCAGGTGTGTTTTACTGGAGGGGAGGAGGGAGTTACAGGAGGGGTGGAGGGAGTTACAGGAGGGATGGAGGGAGTTGCAGGTGTGTTTTACTGGAGGGGAGGAGGGAGTTACAGGAGGGGAAGTGTCACGTCCTGACCAGTAAAAGAGGTTGTTTGTTATTGTAGTTTGGTCAGGGCGTGGCAGGGGGTGTTTGTTTAGAGTGTTTCGGAGTTTGTTGGGCTATGTTCTTATTAGTCTATTTCTATGTTCGTTCTAGTATGTCTATTTCTATGTGGTGTTTATTGGGTTGACCTTCAATTGGAAGCAGCTGCTCCTCGTTGCTTCTAATTGAAGGTCCTATTTAAGAGGGGTGTTTTTTCTATGGGATTTGTGGGTAGTTGTTTCCTGTTTAGTGTTTGTTGTACCTGACAAGATTGTTTTCGTCGTTCTTTTTGTTCAGTGTTCATTTTTTGTTTAATAAAGAAGATAATGAGCATTCACGTTCCCGCTGCATTTTGGTCCAATTCATATGACGACCGTTACAGGTGGAGGGAGTTACAGGAGGGCCGGAGGGAGTTGCAGGTGTGTTTTACTGGAGGGGAGGAGGGAGTTACAGGAGGGGAGGAGGGAGTTACAGGTGTGTTTTACTGGAGGGGAGGAGGGAGTTACAGGAGGGATGGAGGGAGTTACAGGTGTGTTTTACTGGAGGGGAGGAGGGGAGAAGGAGAAAGAGGGAGGAGGGGAGATATGGGGAGGGAGGAGGGGAGAGGAGGGAGGAGATGGGTGATAAATAGGGAGGAGAGGAGGGGAGGGGTGGGGGAGAAGGAGGGGAGGGTCTGTCTGTCTGTAATGAATAGGGCCATTAGTGAGAGGAAAATCAACCAGGGCTTCCCTCCCCTAGGCCCAGGGGCTTTGTACTACTGAGGTCTACTCTTACTGCCACACCAGTGGAGGCTGCTGAGGGGAGGACGGCTCATAGGGATGGCTGGAATGGAGTCAATGGAATAGAGTGGTACTATTCCATTGACTACATTCCAGCCATTACTATGAGCCATCCTCCCTTCAACAACCTCCACTGTGCCACACAGTACAGAGGACAGAGAGGATGCCCACACTGACAGACCAATCAACTGCACTTCTACAAACACAGACAGAAAAACACTATTGGAATGCCCATAAACAGTAAAACACACAAGTTCTGTAAACACATAAACGCTAAGTCTTGATCACACAGAACATTCCACTGTGAAAGCTGTTGTTGACCACACAAACACACACACCCTCCTGGGTGTGCCCTAGTTAACTCCTTAGGGGAACAGATGTTCTTGGGAACCTTCCTCTGCAGCTGTTTCCACACGGATCATCTAGGTGACGGAACAGTGATTGCCCACCGGGGAATGGCCCCTAGTCCTCTCAGCCTGTCCCGGGCCTCACAACGCTAAACAGCTGTGCATATCAACTCAAGAACACACAGACACAGAAACAGACAAAGATACACACAAACAACACACACACTCCCAGGTGGGTTTATGTGTAATCTGTTGGTCCTAACTGACCTATTCTGACCTGGCTAATGATAAAGCATGTTTTCCAGCCTGTAGCCTTGACCTATAACCCTGAGATATGGACATGGATGTAGACTCCAACAACACCACAGTCAGTCAGTCTCCAGCCATCGGAGTCTCCAGCCATGTCTCAGAGTTAGCCTTGACCCAGGAAGAGGAAGCCGAGCCTCCATGTGATAAACACTACAATAGACTCTCATACATCACTGCACAGGAAGCCAGCTGTCTGTCCACCCCCTCCCAAGATGGACGACCCACTTTATCAGGTCATCACATTGAAACAGATCTACACTGAGACGTACTCACTGGGTCTGTTCACTAGAAGGATAGAATCAAATGTGAAATGGACATGTTCTACTTCTCTGAACACTTCATTAACACACATATGCACACAGGAGTTTGGATGCAGCACAGGGTCACAAGGACACCGCTGGCCCTGGAGCTATTTGGAAGGAACCCAAAAGAAAACAAACTTAGTCAGTATGGATAGCATGGCTGATAATAATTACACACACACTCCACTGTTTCAACACAGCACAAACCAATCTCGACAAAGTGTGTGTGTGTGTGTGTGTGTGTGTTGGTCAGCGGGGTGGTGGCACTGGAATCCTCATCTCTCCCAAGTGGATATTCTCTCTTTCTCCCCTGACCCATCTGTCTATCTCCTCCTTTGAATTGCATGCTGTTGTAACAGTGTAGGTTCCGTCCCTCTCTTCGCCCCAACCTGGGCTCAAACCAGGGACCCTTGCACACATCAACAACTGACACCCCACGAAGCATCGTTACCCATCGCGCCACAAAAGCCGCGGCCCTTGCAACGCAAGGGGAAACCCTACTTCAAGTCTCAGAGCGAGTGACGTCACTGATTGAAACGCTATTAGCGCGCACCACCGCTAACTAACTAGCCATTTCACATCGGTTACACTGTCACAGCCCATTCAAGCTGAACATCCTTATCATTTATCGCCCTCCAGGTTCCCTTGGAGAGTTCATCAATGAGCTTGACGCCTTGATAAGTTCCTTTCCTGAGGATGGCTCACCCCTCACAGTTCTGGGTGACTTTAACCTCCCTACGTCTACCTTTGACACATTTCTCTCTGCCTCCTTTCCACTCCTCTCCTCTTTTGACCTCACCCTCTCACCGTCCCCCCCTACTTACAAGGCAGGCAATACGCTCAGATGGTATTGCACCGTAGCAACCTTCGCTCTCTCTCTCCTGCTACTCTCTCCTCTTCCATCCTATCATCTCTTCCCTCTGTTCAATCCTTCTCCAACCAATCTCCTGATTCTGCTTCCTCAACCATCCTCTCCTCCCTTTCTGCATCCTTTGACTCTCTATGTCCCCTATCCTCCAGGCCGGCTCGGTCCTTCCCTCCTGCTCCGTGGCTCGACGACTCATTGCGAGCTCACAGAACAGGGCTCCGGGCAGCCGAGCGGAAATGGAGGAAAACTCGCCTCCCTGCGGACCTGGCATCTTTTCACTCCCTCCTCTCTACATTTTCTTCCTCTGTTTCTGCTGCTAAAGACACTTTCTACCACTCTAAATTCCAAGCATCTGCCTCTAACCCTAGGAAGCTCTTTGCCACCTTCTCCTCCCTCCTGAATCCTCCTCCCCCCCTCCTCCCTCTCTGCGGATGACTTCGTCAACCATTTTGAAAAGAAGGTTGACGACATTCGATCCTCGTTTGTTAACTTCTTTGGGATAGGGGGCAGTATTTTCACGGCCGGATATAAAACATACCCGATTTAATCTGGTTACTACTCCTGCCCAGAAACTACAATATGCATCTAATTAGTAGATTTGGATAGAAAACACTCTAAAGTTTCTAAAACTGTTTGAATGGTGTCTGTGAGTATAACAGAACTCATATGGCAGGCCAAAACCTGAGAAGATTCCATACAGGAAGTGCCCTGTCTGACAATTTGTTGTCCTTCTGTTGCATCTCTATCGAAAATACAGCATCTGTGCTGTAACATGACATTTTCTAAGGCTTCCATTGGCTCTCTAAAGCCGCCAGAAAGTGGAATGGGGTGTCTGCTGTCTCTGGGCAAAGAACAGCAGCAGAATTTGTAAGTGGTCAGCCTGGGGACAGTGAGACTGAGATGCGCGTTCACAAGACTACTCCATTTTTTTCTTTCAGCCTTTGAATGAATACAACGTTGCCCGGTTGGAATATTATCGCTATTTTACGAGAAAAATAGCATAAAAATTGATTTTAAGTCAAACGACACCGCTGGTCCTGCTCACATTGCCCTACCCTATGCTTTGACCTCTTTCTCCCCTCTCTCTCCAGATGAAATCTTGCGACTTGTGACGGCCGGCCGCCCAACAACCTGCCCGCTTGACCCTATCCCCTCCTCTCTTCTCCAGACCATTTCCAGAGACCTTCTCCCCTACCTCACCTCACTCATCAACTCATCCTTGATCGTTGGCTACGTCCCTTCCATCTTCAAGAGAGCGAGAGTTGCACCCCTTCTCAAAAAACCTACACTCGATCCCTCCGATGTCAACAACTACAGACCAGTATCCCTTCTTTCTTTTCTCTCCAAAACTCTTGAGCGTGCCGTCCTTGGCCAGCTCTCTTGCTATCTCTCTCAGAATGACCTTCTTGATCCAAATCAGTCAGGTTTCAAGACTGGTCATTCAACTGAGACTGCTCTTCTCTGTGTCACGGAGGCTCTCCGCACAGCTAAAGCTAACTCTCTCTCCTCTGCTCTCATCCTTCTAGACCTATCTGCTGCCTTTGATACTGTGAACCATCAGATCCTCCTCTCCACCCTCTCCGAGTTGGGCATCTCGGCTCACTCTTGGATTGCATCCTACCTGACAGGTCGCTCCTACCAGGTGGCGTGGCGAGAATCTGACTCCGCACCACGTGCTCTCACCACTGGTGTCCCCCAGGGCTCAGTTCTAGGACCTCTCCTATTCTCGCTATACACCAAGTCACTTGGCTCTGTCATATCCTCACATGGTCTCTCCTATCATTGCTATGCAGACGACACACAATTAATCTTCTCCTTTCCCCCTTCTGATAACCAGGTGGCGAATCGCATCTCTGCATGTCTGGCAGACATATCAGTGTGGATGACGGATCACCACCTCAAGCTGAACCTCGGCAAGACGGAGCTGCTCTTCCTCCCGGGGAAGGACTGCCCGTTCCATGATCTCGCCATCACGGTTGACAACTCCATTGTGTCCTCCTCCCAGAGTGCTAAGAGCCTTGGTGTGACCCTGGACAACACCCTGTCGTTCTCCGCTAACATCAAGGCGGTGACCCGATCCTGTAGGTTCATGCTCTACAACATTCGCAGAGTACGACCCTGCCTTACACAGGAAGCGGCGCAGGTCCTAATCCAGGCACTTGTCATCTCCCGTCTGGATTACTGCAACTCGCTGTTGGCGGGGCTCCCTGCCTGTGCCATTAAACCCCTACAACTCATCCAGAACGGCGCAGCCTGTCTGGTGTTCAACCTTCCCAAGTTCTCTCACGTCACCCTGCTCCTCCGCACACTCCACTGGCTTCCAGTTGAAGCTCGCATCTGCTACAAGACCATGGTGCTTGCCTACGGAGCTGTGAGGGGAACGGCACCTCTTCAGTCCCTACACCCAAAGAAGGGCACTGAGTTCATCCACCTCTGGCCTGCTCGCCTCCCTACCTCTGCGGAAGCACAGTTCCCGCTGAGCCCAGTCAAACTGTTCGCTGCTCTGGCAACCCAATGGTGGAACAAGCTCCCTCATGACGCCAGGACAGCGGAGTCAATCACCACCTTCCTGAGACACCTGAAACCCCATCTCTTTAAGGAATACCTGGGATAGGATATAGTAATCCTTCTATGGGGTTGAGGTCAGGCCTCTGTGCAGGCCAGTCAAGTTCTTCTACACCGATCTCTACAAAGCATTTCTGGGGCCTCCCGAGTTGCACAGCGGTCTAAGGCACTGCATCGCAGTGCTAGAGGCATCACTACAGACCCGGCTTCGATCCCAGGCTGTGACGCAGCCAGCCGCGACCGGGAGACTCAAGAGGCAGTGCACAATTGGCCCATCATTTGGCCGGCCAGGATGGCCTTGTCCCATCGCGCTCTAGCAACTCCTTGTGTTGGGCTGGGTGCATGCATGCTGACTCGTGTTGCCAGTTGTACGATGTTTCCTCAGACACATTGGTACGGCCGGGTTAAGCGAGCAGTGTGTCAAGAAGCAGTGCAGCTTGGCAGGGTCGTGTTTCGGAGGATGCAATCTCGACCTTCGCCTCTCCCAAGTCCATACAGGAGTTGCAGCGATGGGACAAGACTGTAACTACCAATTAGATACCACAAAATTGTGGAGAAAAAGGGGTAAAATGTACACAAAAAATATATATAATAATAAAATAAAAAATCTAGAGTGTCATTGTATGCTGTAGTGTTAAGTTTTCCCTTCGCTGGAATTAAGTGGCCTAGCCCGAACCATGAAAAACAGCCCCAGACCATTATTTCTCCTCCACCAAACTGTACAGTTGGCACTATGCATTCTAACAGGTAGCGTTCTCCTAGATTCGTCCGTCAGACTGCCAGATGGTGAAGTGCGATTCCTCACTCCAGAGAACGCGTTTCCACTGCTCCAGAGTCCAATGGCGGCAAGCTTTATACCACACCAGCGGACGCTTGGCATTGTGCATGGTGATCTTAGGCTTGTGTGCGGCTGCTTGGCCATGGAAACCCATTTCATTATGCTCCAGACGAATAGCTCTTGTGCTGACGTTGTTTCCAGAGGCAGTTTGGAACTCGGTAGTGAGTGTTGCAAACGAGGACAGACGATTTTTACGCTCTACGCACTTCAGCGGCGGTCCCGTTCTGTGAGCTTGTGTGGCCTACCACTTCGCGGCTGAGCCGTTGTTGCTCCTAGACATTTCCACTTCACAATAACAGCACTTACAGTTGACCGGGGCAGCTCTAGCAGGGCAAAATTTTGACGAACTGACTTGTTGGAAAGGTGGCATCCTATGATGGTGCCACGTTGAAAGTCATTGAGCTCTTCAGTAAGAGCCATTCTACTGCCAGTGTTTGTCTATGGAGATTGCATGGCAGTGTGCTTGATTTTATACACAACGGGTATGGCTGACATAGCAGAATCCACTAATTTGAAGGGGTGTCCACATACTTTTGTATATATAGTGTATATTAGATACAGTAGATAAGGCCTAGGTGCTTGTTGTGTGGAGGCATGCTCCCTTGACACTGAGTAAATATTGACTCTAGAGTAGATGTGGGAAAGAGAGCAAGGGAAGAATGAAAGAGAGAAGACAGAGAGAGGGAGGGTGTGTGAGAGAGAAAGGAAGAGGTGTAGTCTTTCTTAATAGTTCCTTTCACTCAGAAGTCTGGTCAAAGTGTACTCCTCTCGCTTTTTTCTCCTTCAGTCGGTTTCTCTCCACATTCCACACTTTCCTCTCCTCTCTTTCTCTCTCTCCTCCTAAAACCTCTGCTCTTCTTACACATGCACACACTCTCTTTCCGCTTGTGTACTTTCCCATGAATCCTTCTCTTCTTCCTCTGTCATATACTTCCCTTTCTCTTCCTGCTGTCTCTCTCTCTCTCTCTCTCCATCGATCTCTGTCTCTCTGTCTCTATCTCTCCCTCTCTTTGTATGTCTCTGTCTCTCTGTCTCTCTCTCTCTGCCTCTCGCTCTGCCTCTAGCTATATTCCCCATTAACCCCAGTAACTTTCTGACCCCTATCGCTGACCTTCTACACTCATACAAAAAAAAGGTCTATCTAGAACCTAAAAGGATTCTTCGGCTGTCCCATAGGAGAACCATTTTGAAGACCCTTTTTGGTTCCAGGTAGAACCTTTTTGGTTCCAGGTAGAATCCTTTTGGGTTCCATTTCCACAACAACAAAAGATCTAAGAGTGTACTGCATTTGTCTACCCACTCTCTTTCTTTCAGCACCTTTATCTCTTTCTCTCTCTCTACCTCTGTGATCGATCTATCTATCTATCTATCTATCTATCTATCTATCTATCTATCTATCTATCTATCTAACTAACTATCAATCTACCTCTGTGAGTCCCCCATCTCTCTCTCTACCTCTGTGATCGATCTATCTATCTATCTATCTATCTATCTATCTATCTATCTATCTATCTATCTAACTAACTATCAATCTACCTCTGTGAGTCCCCCATCTCTCTCTCTACCTCTATATCTATCTCTACCTCTCTGTGACCTCTCTCAGGTCTCTCTCCCTCTCCCTGTGTTTGCTATGCCCTTCTCTCCCCATCTCCCCTCCACCCTACCCCTGCATAATTTCTATACACAATACCTTCTTTCACTACTACTTAAATGAGTCACTCCCCCCTCTACTTTTCTCCTCTCCCTCCTTCCTCTATCCCTCTCTCAGTTCCCCCATTGCTTCTATGCAACAGAGTAAACACATGTACACACACATGATCGGGCTTAAACATAGAATGTTGTGACACACATTCACATAGTACACCCACACAAATATGTTTGCCTGGTGAGTGAACCATCACAGGACTGTTGTAATGCCACTGGTACACATGGACAGCTGCCAACAGCTGTTTAACACTAGGAGTATAACTGTGTGTGTGTGTGTGTGTGTGTGTGTGTGTGTGTGTGTGTGTGTGTGTGTGTGTGTGTGTGTGTGTGTGTGTGTGTGTGTGTGTGTGTGTGTGTGTGATCCAGACCAGTATTATCATATCTCTCTACCTCAGATAAAGCTCCTCTATGGGGCATACAGTCAGCTATGTATAGCTTTGTCACTCAATGAGCCTCAGAGAGACCTCCGGTTGGCCAACCAAACACTAACCAGGGGTTCCCCCTCATAATACAATACACACACACACACACACAGAGAAACACGCGCACACACACACAAGATACACACACACAGCTCCTCTCTGATAGTTAAAATCACACAGGACAATCCATCATGATTATGTCATATTGACTGTAGAATGAGATGTGGCTGGATCAGACAGTGATGTCATACATTCCAAGGTTCCTCAGGAAGTATGTCCACACTAGGAGCCAGATGGACCTCCTCCCGGTAAATAGAACTCCATGGATTTGACTGGGACTGAGTGAAACAACATGAACCGTTGGCTCCAGGGAACACTTCCTGGTCTCTTTTATGACATTCTAGGGTCAAATCCCATCCAAAGATTGTTAACCCATCTGGTACTATGTGACTGTACCACACTCTAAGGCTACAGGTCACAGCCATATCCCCACCCCACACACACCAACACACAACAGCTACTATACAGAGAGTAATCCAGTCGATAACACTACAATCACAAGACCTGCAAGCCCATAAGGCCAGATCTGGCGTTACACACACACACACGCTCACACACACACACACACCACACCATACCACACCACACGCACCACACACACACACACACACACGCACACACACACACACACCACACCACACCAAACACACCACACACACACCACACACACACACACTCCACACAAACACCACACACACCACACACACACACCACACACACCACACACACACCACTTTGCTTGTGTAAGCGTGAAGGATATTCCGATCATAACAGTAAAAGCCCAGAGCAGTACAAGCAGCCAGACAATTTCCATATGACTGCCCATACACAACTTACGACTGTACAGCCAGCCGTCACTACCACAGATGGCTATACAGGAATCACCTCCTAGTTATCTACTGGTGTTACTAACTCTACACTCATACAGGAACCACCTCCTAGTTAACTACTGGTGTTACTAACTCTACACTCATACAGGAACCACCTCCTAGTTATCTACTGGTGTTACTAACTCTACACTCATACAGGAATCACCTCCTAGTTATCTACTGGTGTTACTAACTCTACACTCATACAGGAACCACCTCCTAGTTAACTACTGGTGTTACTAACTCTACACTCATACAGGAACCACCTCCTAGTTAACTACTGGTGTTACTAACTCTACACTCATACAGGAACCACCTCCTAGTTAACTACTGGTGTTACTAACTCTACACTCATACAGGATCCACCTCCTAGTTAACTACTGGTGTTACTAACTCTACACTCATACAGGAACCACCTCCTAGTTAACTACTGGTGTTACTAACTCTACACTCATACAGGAACCACCTCCTAGTTAACTACTGGTGTTACTAACTCTACACTCATACAGGAACCACCTCCTAGTTAACTACTGGTGTTACTAACTCTACACTCATACAGGAACCACCTCCTAGTTAACTACTGGTGTTACTAACTCTACACTCATACAGGAACCACCTCCTAGTTAACTACTGGTGTTACTAACTCTACACTCATACAGGAACCACCTCCTAGTTATCTACTGGTGTTACTAACTCTACACTCATACAGGAACCACCTCCTAGTTAACTACTGGTGTTACTAACTCTACACTCATACAGGAATCACCTCCTAGTTAACTACTGGTGTTACTAACTCTACACTCATACAGGAACCACCTCCTAGTTAACTAGTGGTGTTACTAACTCTACACTCATACAGGAACCACCTCCTAGTTAACTACTGGTGTTACTAACTCTACACTCATACAGGAACCACCTCCTAGTTAACTACTGGTGTTACTAACTCTACACTCATACAGGAATCACCTCCTAGTTAACTACTGGTGTTACTAACTCTACACTCATACAGGAATCACCTCCTAGTTAACTAGTGGTGTTACTAACTCTACACTCATACAGGAACCACCTCCTAGTTAACTACTGGTGTTACTAACTCTACACTCATACAGGAACCACCTCCTAGTTAACTACTGGTGTTACTAACTCTACAATCATACAGGAACCACCTCCTAGTTAACTACTGGTGTTACTAACTCTACACTCATACAGGAACCACCTAGTTAACTACTGGTGTTACTAACTCTACACTCATACAGGAACCACCTAGTTAACTACTGGTGTTACTAACTCTACACTCATACAGGAACCACCTCCTAGTTAACTACTGGTGTTACTAACTCTACACTCATACAGGAACCACCTCCTAGTTAACTACTGGTGTTACTAACTCTACACTCATACAGGAATCACCTCCTAGTTAACTACTGGTGTTACTAACTCTACACTCCAACCACCGAGGCATTTGAAGACCCAAGGCCTCTGCTCTTACCTGTGAGAAGCACCGACGATACTCATTCTCTGCTCCCGAACACCTGTAGTTCTGAGGGGGTAATCTCTGTCCCCCTGTCTCCCCCTCGGCCAGGGGGTGGGGGTGCTGCTGATGTTGCAGGGGGTAGATGTTGGGTTGGGGGGGTCCAGGGTGAGGGGATTGGAGCTGAGGGTTGAACCCATAGGGGGACTCTCTCTCTCTGTGCTGTGGGGAGGAGTGGTGGAGAGGGGGGGAGTAGGGGTGAGAGAGGGGGGGGGAGTAGGGGTGAGGCAGAGGGGGGAGGGGAGGAGGGGCACGTCTATCAATGATTCTGTCGTGGTTGGGATGGAAGGGAGAGGGCCTGTGTGAGTGAGGGAGTGTCGAGGACACTCTCTCTCTTTCTCTCCCTCTCTCCCTCCCTCGCTCCGCAGCAGCTTGTCTCTGTCTGTCCATCTGTCTGTGAGTATCCGTGTCCCTCTGTCCATTCCTTTCTGGTTTAGCTATGGTTGTCGTTATTAATGCCTTAGCGACAGGTGACTCCGTACTCTCCCCTTCTGTCTTCCTTTCCTCCTCTCTCCTCTCATGCTCCCTCTCTCCCCTGTTCCCTTTGTGGTTTTTGCCTCCCTCCCTGTCCTTCTCTCCCCTCCTCTTCTCTTCTCCTTCTCCAGGTCTGTCCATTTGGTCAATGATAACAACAGTTCCTTCCTGTCCCTCGGTCTCTAGTACCAGGGTTGGTATGGTAGCATTGCCGTGCTCAGTGTGGCGGGCCTGCCGGTTTTGCCGGTGTAATGGCAGAGAGAAGGGAACCCTGCCGTAACCAAACTGACCCGGACGGATAGAAGAGGACCTGGGGGGGGGGGGGGTTTAGACAGGGAAATATTACACATGATGACAGAACTCTTATCTGCTCTTAAAATGATTGACATTCTCCACAACTGGAGCCAACAGCTTACAGCCTACAGTGAGAGTTAGAGGCAGAGCACACAAGAGTGAGAGCCCTAAGGAGTCTCTCTGTATCAAGGTTATAATACTGAGCAGAACTAGTGATCTAATGGCACAGCAACTCACACTCCCATGACTCACATCAACCGACTGACTCAACTCATACTACTAACGCCTTAACAACAACGTCTTACCATTTACATGACGTCTAAAACAACATTTACGCAAAATCTAGAGTAAACAGTTTCCTTGCCAACACGATCATCCAATCATACTCACCTACTAGCAGGCAGAGCCCCTCTATTGGGCAACACTGACCTTCTGCTCCCACTTCCTCCCGCCCTCCCTGTTCCAGGATTGGCTGGCCGGCGGGCGGCCTGTGCTGGTTGGCTGTAGCTGGATGGGGGGGCAGGAAATGAGGGGGAGCGGTAAACAGAACCTGGCTCCTGATTGGGTGATGAGAATTCAGGGCGATAGAGGGGAGATGTGGGATTGGAGGACTGCGCTGGCACAGCTCCTGCCCCTCCTCCTATAGGAGTGTCCCTATAGAGAGACAGTCCTGGGTTCTGATTGGATGATGGGAGTGAGGGGGGATAGAAGGGGGCTGGCTGTCTCTCTGTCCCTCCCCCACCTCCTCCCCCATACTGGGATGGCTGGTTGCTAGAGTAATGAGGGGGGTAGAAGGGGCGGATTGCGGAGATGACAGAGCCATGGTTGGGACCCCCGGCCCTCCCTGGGAGGAACGATGAACCCCCCCAGTTTGGAGGAGAGTGGGAGAGGGGAGGAGTTAGGAGACGGGGAGGGGCTTCACACTTTCTGGTTCTCTGTGACACGCCCACTCCACAGCTCTGAGAACATCCTGACCACTCCTCCCAGGCAGACCACACCCCCTCCGGACTATTGTCCACCTGCCGAGATCTTCTGCCTGTCGCCTGGAACACGAACAAGAACACATCAGACATATGTTAAACCAGCTAGGTCACCCGTGATACAAGTCAGTACTAGACGTCCATCCATGTCTGAGGATGTTGGGAGATGCTGTGGGAACCAGCCACTAGAGGCAACAGTGAGTGCTGTTAGATTCAAGGGTGTTGCTAGGGTGTTGTGGACGGAGATGATGGATGGGCGTCTGCCTCTGATGCAAAAGATTGCATGTTGAAATCCAGTGATAGAAAGTTGTTTTTTAAGTTTTTGTTTTAAGCCTATCCCAAACCTTAACCCTTACCTTAACCATTCAGAGTTCATGCCTAACCTTAAGATTTCTAAGTTAATTCCTAAACTTAACCCTAACCTTAAAAATGCAGAGTTAATGCCGAAAGAGGCACAAAATTGGTTAGAGGAAAAACAAAAAGAATTGGAGGTACTTATTCAAGAAGGATCAAGTGTAATGTTTTACAAGAATAAACGAATTGGATGGAAAATTGTGAAATATGCACAAGTGTTTTCTTAAATCTTTATCATAGAAATGCTACCAAAAAGAATTTACAGAAACTCCTTACAAATTATGTCATCCATGATTCACCAAATTATATTTTGAAAGCTAAATATTTTAAGCATGTTTTCTTTTCAGTCTCCTCCATTTCCACTGAATGATGTTAACTGTAAATATGTATTTCCTAATAATAATAATAATAATAATGTAAAATTAACACATTTACAGAAAGACCTGTGTGAAGGCCAACTTACAGAAGAGGAACTTTTTGATGCAATATTTAATTGTCTGGAAAAACACTAGGGCTTGACAGTATACCAGTAGAGGTATATCAGACCTTTTTTGATGTACTCAAAGATCCATTATTACCATGTTTTAATTACTCCTATACAAATGGTAGACTTTCAGGTACTCAACAAGAAGGTCTGATTTCATTACTACTAAAACAGGACCCCGGTGGTAAGTATAAAGAGGCACCGAAAATCCTGGTGAAATGCATAGCACATAGAATAAAAAGGTTTTACCAGATATTGTTCATCCTGATCAGACAGGTTTGGACAATATATTGGAGATAATATACGACAATTACTTGAAACAATTGAACATTATGAAACATCAAAGATACCAGGCCTGGTCTTCATAGCAGATTTTTAAACTGTGTTTGATAAAGAACAACTAGAATGTATATATAAATGCCTGGATTACTTTATATTCTGTGAATCTCTTATACAATGGGTTAAAAGTTATGTACAGCAACCCCAGATGTAAAATAGTAAATAATGGTTACTTCTCGGAGAGTATTGAGCTTTTAAGAGGAGTAAAACAAGGCTGTCCGTTGTCTCCATATCTATTTATTATGTCCATTGAAATGCTAGCTATTAAAATTAGATCCAAAAAGAACATCAAGGAGTTAGAAATCCAGGGGATAAAAACAAGTGTCAATGTATACCGATGACTCAAGTTTTTTCTTAAGTCCGCAATCTGGATCCCTGCACAGTTTCAATGAAGATCTTGATCACTTTTCTAGCCTCTCTGGACTAAAACTTAATTATGACAAGTGTACCATATTACATATTGGATCGTTAAAAGACACAGTGTTTACACTACCTTGTAGTTTACCAATAAAATGGGCGGATGGTGAATTAGACATACTTCATATTCACAACTCAAAAAATATAAATGAACTTACCACAATCAATTTCAATAAAAAGTTTGCAAAAATACATAAGATTCTGCAACCATGGAGAGGTAAACACTTGTCTATTTATGGAAAAATCACATTGATTAACTCTTTGGTCCTATCACAGTTTACTTACTTACTAATGGTGCTGCCTACTCCAGACGAGTCGTTTTTTAAATCATATGAGCAAAAAATATAAAATTTTATTTGGAATGCTAAGCCAGACAAAATTAAATGTGCTTATTTATATAATGAATATGAGTTTGGGGGGGCTAAAATTATTAAAAATTAAAGCTTTAAACCTCTCACTAAAAGCTTTACTCATACATAAGTTATATTAAAACCAAAAATGGTTCTCCAGTAGATTATTAAGAAAGGTTCATCCTTTGTTCAAAAATTGCCCTTTTGCCTTTATACAGATTACAACTTCTAATTTCCAAGAAGTTGTAATTTTCTGTAATTGAAAATGACATTTTGTTTAAAGTATCGCCCTTTCTTAAACAAGCCATACAAAGCTGGTTACAATTTCAGTTTTATCCTCCAGAAAAGGTAGAACAAATATTACAACAAATGTTATGGTTGAACTCAAATATACTGATTAATAAAAACACATTCTTTATGGATTTAAAAAAAAGGGGATTATATTTATTAATGATATTATGAATAGAAACGGTAGAGTTATGAGCAGGCATTCCCATATTGTCACATCCTGACCAGTAAAGGGGTCATTTGTAATTGTAGTATGGTCAGGGCGTGGCAAGGGGTGTTTCTTTTGTGTATTTTGTTTTTTTTTGGTTCTAGGGGATTTTGGTTCTAGTTTTCTATTTCTATGTTTCTTTTTCCATGTTTGGCCGAGTATGGTTTCCAATCAGAAGCAGGTGTTTTTCGTTGTCTCTGATTGGAAGCCATACTTAGGCAGCCTGTTTTTTCCTTTGGGTTTGTGGGTGGTTGCTTTCTGTATAGTCTGTGAACCTTGCAGAACTGTTGATTGTCAGTTTGTTGTTTTTTTCGTTTAAGTGTTCACTTTATTAATAATAAAGAAGATGAGCACTATACCCGCTGCGTTTTGGTCACCTTTCATCGACGCCTATGACACATGTATTTTCAATAGCTGCTATTGAAAATATATGGGAATGTCTGCTCAATCCAAACTTACAACCAACTGATTGTAGCATTACCAAAAATATGGAGGAGACAAGTCGAAAAGGGAAAAGGTAGGAAACTTGTTTGCTTGCCATAAAATAAAGATACAAATTGGCTGAAAGGAATTGGCATAAATAGAAAATATACCAGTTTCATTTGAGGCCAAAAATGTTGACAGCTGCGCCATACAGGTAGCAAAATACATGGGAAGAGATTTTAGATGTGCCGATTCCATGGCACATGGTTTATGCACTGGTACAAAAAACAACACTTCGAGTTTTTCAATTTAAATTATTATACAAAAGTCTTGCCACCAACAGAATGGTATATACAGTGGGGAGAACAAGTATTTGATACACTGCCGATTTTGCAGGTTCTCCTACTTAAAAAGCATGTAGAGGTCTGTAATTTTTATCATAGGTACACTTCAACTGTGAGAGAAAATCACATTGTATGATTTTTAAGTAATTAATTTGCATTTTATTGCATGACATAAGTATTTGATCACCTACCAACCAGTAAGAATTCCGGCTCTCACAGACCTGTTACTTTTTCTTTAAGAAGCCCTCCTGTATTAACTGCACTTGTTTGAACTCGTTACCTGTATAAAAGACACCTGTCCACACACTCAATCAAACAGACTCCAACCTCTCCACAATGGCCAAGACCAGAGAGCTGTGTAAGGACATCAGGGATAAAATTGTAGACCTGCACAAGGCTGGGATGGGAATACAGGACAATAGGCAAGCAGCTTGGTGAGAAGGCAACAACTGTTGGCGCAATTATTAGAAAATGGAAGAAGTTCAAGATGACGGTCAATCACCCTCGGTCTGGGGCTCCATGCAAGATCTCACCTCGTGGGGCATCAATGATCATGAGGAAGGTGAGGGATCAGCCCAGAACTACACGGCAGGACCTGGTCAATGACCTGAAGAGAGCTGGGACCACAGTCTCAAAGAAAACCATTAGTAACACACTACGCCGTCATGGATTAAAATCCTGCAGCGCATGCAAGGTCCCCCTGTTCAAGGCAGCGCATGTCCAGGCCCGTCTGAAGTTTGCCAATGACCATCTGGATGATCCAGAGGAGGAATGGGAGAAGGTCATGTGGTCTGATGAGACAAAAATAGAGCTTTTTGGTCTAAACTCCTCTCGCCGTGTTTGGAGGAAGAAGAAGGATGAGTACAACCCCAAGAACAACATCCCAACCGTGAAGCATGGAGGTGGAAACATCATTCTTTAGGGATGCTTTTCTGCAAAGGGGACAGGACGACTGCACCGTATTGAGGGGAGGATGGATGGGGCCATGTATCGCGAGATCTTGGCTAACAACCTCCTTCCCTCAGTAAGAGCATTGAAGATGGGTCGTGGCTGGGTCTTCCAGCATGACAACGACCCGAAACACACAGCCAGGGCAACTAAGGAGTGGCTCCGTAAGAAGCATCTCAAGGTCCTGGAGTGGCCTAGCCAGTCTCCAGACCTGAAACCAATAGAACATCTTTGGAGGGAGCTGAAAGTCCGTATTGCCCAGCGACAGTCCCGAAACCTGAAGGATCTGGAGAAGGTCTGTATGGAGGAGTGGGCCAAAATCCCTGCTGCAGTGTGTGCAAACCTGGTCAAGAACTACAGGAAACGTATGATCTCTGTAATTGCAAACAAAGGTTTCTATACCAAATATTAAGTTCTGCTTTTCTGATGTATCAAATACTTATGTCATGCAATAAAATGCAAATTATTTACTTAAAAATCATACAATGTGATTTTCTGGATTTTGTTTTACATTCCGTCACTCACAGTTGAAGTGTACCTATGATAAAAATTACAGACCTCTACATGCTTTGTAAGTAGGAAAACCTGCAAAATCGGCAGTGTATCAAATAGTTGTTCTCCCCACTGTATATGGGGCATGCAACAATCTCAGCTCTGTAGATTCTGCTGCGATGATACAGAATCACTACATCATTTATTCTGGTATTGCCCCTATGTAGCTTGTTTCTGGTCACAGGTTCAGGAATGGTGAAGAAAATCACAACATTCATTTAAAATGAACCTTACAAATAGCAGTTTTGGGCGATTTTGAATAAATAAATAACATAATACTCGTAGGAAAGGCTTTCATCTTTAGCTCACAGTCTGTGGATACTATAGAATTAGAAAGATTCAAAATGTATGTAAAACATCACAGCACAATTGAAAAATATATGGCACATGGAAATGAAACGAGGGTGATAGGTGGGATGGGCTGAGAGTGGCTGAGGGGTGGGATTAAAGATATTTCTGTTTGGTAATGTATTATTGTTATATGATTGCTTTATATAAAAGTACCATGTATGTAAAATGTGTATGTAAAATGTATGTATACGTAGCAGAAAAGCTGTAAAAAATATATATATGTGTGTATGTTTGTCTTCCTAAGAGGGGGGTTGGAGGATGGATAAAAAAAACATTTAAAAATAAATGCCTAAACTTATTACCCTTAAACACTTTGAAATTTGACGTTTGGAACATCTTTGAAGTTTGACGTTTGAGAAACATGGATGAACGTCTAATTCTGACGTGAGACTGTGAGAGCTTGTTGGATAAACATGTAGTAAACATGTAACAAACACATTCAAGTGTTTCCTAGACAGGCCTCTCTAGTTCTGTTGGCCCCTGCCTGAGCAAATCTGCCTTCAATTGGTGTCAAAGTTTCAGTGCCAGAATCCCTGGATGTTGTTCAGCGGGCTAGGAAATAGAAGACGTCTAAGCTAAGTTCACTTATGCTGGCAGTAGCTTTAAAGCAGTTTTATGAACTGAGGAATAAAATCATCAACGGTGTGGAATATGGATGGATGGCCTTGTGGAAGTGCTGTGGCACAGCCAGCTCTGGCCTGGCATGCTGAACCCAGTGTGCTGTGTGTGCATGTGTAACAGGCAAGGCTTGGATGTGTTCCTCTGTGGATCTGTTTAAATGTTTCTCATTTCATAACTCAGAGCTGTGTGTGTGTGTGTGTGTGTGTGTGTGTGTCTGTGTGTGTGTGTGTGTGTGTGTGTGTGTGTCTGTGTGTGTGTGTGTGTGTGTGTGTGTGTGTGTGTGTGTGTGTGTGTGTGTGTGTCTGGTTGGCAGAACAGCTAGAGAGAGACCTGAACAAAAGTTTCCATTCAGCAAAAACCAAAACATGAGTCTGCGCACCACCACTCTGAGAGAAAGAGCGTACATGCCTGTATGTGTATGTAATAGTAGGTGTATGGACATAGAATGCCCCTGTGTGTGTGTGTGTGTGTGTGTGTGTGTGTGTGTGTGTTCTATTTCTGAGCATGTCCAGGGCTACAATAGGTCAAATAACGGCCACACCTGTCTCTGTCTCTGTGTCAGGGGACCACTCCGCCACCAGGGGACTTGGGTAATGAGTGACATCACAAAAACACAGCTGCCACAGAGCCGAGACCATTACTGACTCACGACCACTGACCCGGCACCAGAACTGACCGCTGGTGCTCACACAGTGAGATGGTGCACCACTCACTACAGGCTTTCATGGGCTAATCCACCAGGACCCTAAACTACGATTACAGACACTAACCGCCTCGAATCACCATCACTATGGTAAAACCATTACTCACCTTTCTCTTCTCAGCCTTGGTCAGAGAGGATGTGACTGCCACAAAACCCCACAGCACATAAATCCTGAGAGGGGGGGAGGGAAAAGAGAGAGAGAGAGAGAGAGAGAGAGAGAGAGGAGATAAAACGATGAGGCGTTAGAGAGGAAGAGTGAAGAGGGGTTTAGTAAACAGAACCAGATATGATGAGTTTCCTTACAGAGGATGTATTATGGGGATGCAGTGTATAGCCTCATATCCTAAAACTATCAAAACGCCTCAGTAGCTTCATAAACGATATCATTTAATAGTCAACGCATACTTGTCTTTCCCTAACAGTCCAGAGCCTGTCTAGTAGCTGTTTAATAAGCGTTCTATCATGAGTAAAAGCACCGTGCGTAATGTGTTTTCTTTCATTATAGGACATACTGTAAAACTAACTCTCAGCAGTTCAGTTGACATTCTTTCGAATGTTCCAGACCTTGCTATGTTAGAGGTGCACACCATGCGTCGTTTTTTCCCGGCGCCGCGTGTGAATTCAGGAGTAACTGTTTCTTTGACCTGGCGGTTCAGCGGCGGTTCAGCTGCATACATCTCAATCAATCTGACCGCGCCGAGAAGGTGCAAACAAACTAATGCGTCCAAACATCAGCCGTGTTTTTCCTCCCACCTGTCCACACCCTGTGGCTTTTAAACACACAAGCCCACATCCAGACGCAATCACTCGCAATCCCAAATCATCATGTACATTTGTTTTAATAGTTTGAGACTTGGAGAGAGGGGCCTCCGGCTTTGGTTATGGTTTATGTTGGCCACATGATTCTAGGTTCCTTTAAAGTGCTTTTATATAGCTACACACTCAGGACGCGGATGCGTGAGCACTGGGCTAAAGTAGATCATTTGTGATACACCAACACAATTATTGTGTGAACTGTGAAGCCACACCACAATCCCATAACATCACCGCAATCACACATCCGCAGGCCACATGTGACCGCTGTGACTGGTGCAGTTTCTCCAATGTGTACCGCCGCCGTCTCCCCTCCGACTGAAACCCTCCCCACAGTCCCCAGGCCCACACTAGACTAAACAATTATCCCAAAACCACAGACAAAGGTCCCGCACAGCCTGACACAACAGATCCGCTCAGCCTGAACTAACGACCCCCTACCCGCGTCCACGTTTCTCTTTACAGTGGCACATTGTAGAATAAAAACGGAAAGAGAGAGAGCGATAGATGGTGGACAGGGAGGGAGAGTGGGAACTGTTACAAAATCTGCCCAGACATAGTGAGTTTTAACCTCAACCCCAGCCCGAGGGAAAATTCCTTCTACATATCGTGCCCATGCAACGCAACACATGCGCGTGTACGCTTCACCTATATGCTATAGCACACACAGGATCTTTATTCACAACAGTTGACTTTTCAACAGTTTTAAATGCGTATAGATAACATATACTTACTGTACACTACTACACTTACTGTAGGCTACATCGCCACTGAAATAACATTTGGTTAGAAACCTTCCGCCCACATGAAAGCGTGGAGCAGGTTATCGGTCAGTAGAGTCCCCCCAATTTACCTGCACAGAAACCTGAGACGCATTCTCACGGTGGCCTCGCCCTGAAGTATTACCCCTCCGGTAACGACTTTCTGACCACCGTATATGTGTTTTTGTTGATTCCCGGGGTGAGTTATTATCCGTTCCTTTCCGTGATAGTCAGAACAACCGCTGTGTCTTCTGTGTGGTTGTGAGATAGAGTTCCTTCGCGTGCTCTCTCTCTCGGTCCCCCTCGTTCTGTCACACTCACTCCTCCCTGGATTCGGATCGGGGAAGGGTTTCAGAGTTTTTTTCTCTCGTTCACCCGACAACTTTTTTTGTCCATGTTTTAAACTGGTGTGACGTCTGGCAGCCGGGGGGCCTGAAGGGGAGAAAAAGAGCGATACAAAATGGACAGATTACACAACTCTCTCTCTCTTATCGTTCTCTCTCTCTCTCCCTTCCATATCACACACGCACACACCAAACTGCGGGCACCACTCTGACTAATCTATAATTGACTAACTGAGAGCCGCTTTCTGAGTTGCACAACAACCCTCTATAAGAATGTTCTATTGTACAGACTTGTTCTGATCACTAATAATCATCAACTCATTGTTGACAACTGCCCAAGGAGCTCAGAGTTGGCAGCGCTGACAGTAGCACCCCGTGGCGCGCACGCAACCCCCTTATTGTTTTAGAACCAATAAATTAAATAAAAACAATTACAAGACTATTGTTTTACAACATCGACTATGAAACGTGGGTCTATTGGAACTAGGGGTCTGAATCCTTCCACAGACCTGTATCAATCATGCAAATATCTTATGAGAATAGTCGACAGACCAAACAGACACACCCACATAGTTTATTGTTATTAACTTCTGAAATGTCCGTCTTTGTGGATGTTTTAGTTCTGATGTGTTTGTTATTGGCATGCATCGGTCCCAACCCGTTTTTATAACCGGTTTAATCAGGAATAGAAGCGACATGGTACAGCGCGCGAGCGTTCCCGAGGGAAGCCATTGACCGCTGCGCGTTCCAAATCTGGAGGATAATACAAGTGGACCCAAAGCGCAGCGCGCGCGGTACCACATCAGAGAGAGTGGCGGGGGAGCGCTTGAGGAGCAGAGGGGTGGCGATGATTTTCGGCTCAAAAGCATAACTGGAACTGGCGCGGCAGTAAGTTTAGTGACATTATTTGTTGTCTGCAAACACCGATAAGACTGGCCTGAGTGAATAGTCACTGCTTCCGGCTGCGTTTACCACAGGTTTATGAGTTAAACACTAGAGGGGAAGAGGGAAGGGTGGGAGGGAGAGAGAGAGAGATGTGTGTATGGGTATGTATGATCTAACACAGAGCTACTGGTCTCAGAGGACAGTGTGCTTTTCTTGGCCAGCAGAAACACAACATGACTACAGTACAGAGATGGTGATGGAGATTAGCTACATCAAACACTGCTCTAAGCCAATCTAAAGCCTGGACCACATTATACAACTGGCTTATGATTACATCTGTCACACTAACATTCTGTTGTATGAAATGATGAGGGTAAACACAGGATGTAGCCTATACTGTAACTAACTACACTGTATTAGAGAGTGGGTGAAAGACCTGCTGTCGTATTGATACTCAACAGAACTGATCCATTATCAAAGCCTAACAACAGGTTGGGTGTGTGTGTGGTCACCATGGTAATCTCGCCAGTGCTGTGTGCCCTTCTCCATCGCTCTCCCTTTCTTTCTTGTTCTCGCTCTCTCTCTTAACCCTCCTGACCCTTTCTCCACACCCTTTTCTATATTCCTCTTGATTATTCTCTCCATCCCTCTTCCTGTATCTCAGAGGCAGTAACCAGAGTGTGGGACCTGTTGGACACGCACGGCCAACCACACAGCCCTGATTAGCAAGCAATCACCATATCACGCAAGAGGGTGTGTGTGTGTGTGTGTGTGTGTGTGTGTGTGTGTGTGTGGTATATAACTGTAGATCTGTTATTTGTCTCGGGTGGCTGTAGTGAGTAATAGCACTGTGGTCTGGGGCAGTTCCACCCCAGGGGAACAATAACCCCCCATCCTAACTACCCTCTAACTACCTCTGCACCCCTTTGCTACCTCACACACCAACCCACACACATGGACACTACACACCTCGGGCATTCTTACTCTGGCCACATACCCTTGACCCTTTCATTGCCAGAGTGCTAAGTTTAATGAGGCTTTCTGAGACCAGGAGAGAGAGAGAGGGCGAGAGAGAGACCTTTGAAATGTCTCTATTCCTTTGGAACTTTTGTGAGTGTAATGTTTACTGTACATTTTTTACTGTCTAATTCACTTGCTTTGGCAATGTAAACATGTTTCCCAAGTCAATAAAGCCCTTTGAGTTGAATTGAGAGAGAGAGAGAGAGAGAGAGAGAGAGAGAGAGAGAGAGAGACTCAGGGTCTAGACAGGCAGCCATATCAACAGGCATGGAGAGTCTTATATAAACCTTTACCCAGGGGAAGGCTGACCTAATACTATACTACACTCACACAGAGAGAAGGGGTAATGAATTAGAGAGAGAAAGGGGCCCAACATTAGAGGGCGAGAGGGTGGAGGCAGAAAGGGGTAAAAGAGGGGGAGACAGTGACAAAGAGGGGGTAGCGAAAGAATGAATGACAGAGCGAGAGAGAGAGAGCCTTCTATTCCATCAAAAGGAAGATCAAATTTGACATACCATTAGGAACTGGCAAAAAATACTTGAATCAGTTAGAGAACCCATTGCCCTTTATGGTTGTGAGGTCTGAGGTCCGCTCACCAACCAACATTTCAGAAAATGGGAAAAACACCAATTTGAGACTCTGCATGTAGAATTCTGCAAAAATATCCTCAATGTACCACATAAAACACCAAATAATTTATGCAGAGCAGAATTAGGCCGATACCTGTTAATTATCAAAATCCAGTAAAGAGCTGTTAAATTCTACAACCACCTAAAAGGAAGCGATTCCCTTCCATAACAAAGCCATCACCTACAGAGAGATGAACCTGGAGAAGAGTCCCCTAAACAAGCTGGTCCTGGGGCTCTGTTCACAAACACAAACAGACCCCACAGAGCCCCAGGACAGCAACACAATTAGACCCCACCAAATCATAAGAAAACCTGGGATAGGATAAAGTAATCCTTCTAACCCCCCCCCCCCCCCCCCCCAAAAAAGATTTAGATGCACTATTGTAAAGTGGTTGTTCCACTGGATATCATAAGGTGAATGCACCAATTTGTAAGTCGCTCTGGATAAGAGCGTCTGCTAAATGACTTAAATGTAAATGTAAATGTAAAACAAAACGATAATCACTTGACACATTGGAAAGAATTAACAAAAAAACTGAGCAAACTAGAATGCTATTTGGCCCTAAACAGAGAGTACACAGTGGCAGAATAACTGACCACTGTGACTGCCCCAACCGTAAGGAAAGCTTTGACTCTGTACAGACTCAGTGAATGCCTTGCTATTGATAATGGTCGCCATAAGCAAACCTGGCTCTCAAGAGAAGACAGGCTATGCGCACACTGCCCACAAAATGAGGTGGAAACTGAGCTGCACTTCCTAACCTCCTGCCAAATGTATGACCATATTAGAGACACATATTTCCCTCAGATTACACAGACCCATAAAGAATTTGAAAACAAATCCAATTTTGATAAATTCCCATATCTACTGGGTGAAATACCACAGTGTGCCATCACAGCAGCAAGATTTGTGACCTGTTGAAACAAGAAAAGGGCAACCAGTGAAGAACAAACACCATTGTAAATACAACCCATATTATGTTTATTTTCCTTTTTGTACTTTAACTATTTGCACATCTTTACAACATCTTTACAATAGATATAATATGATATTTGAAATGTCTTTATTCTTTTGGAATATATTTACTGTTCACTTTTGATTGTTTATTTCACTTTTGTTTATCCAGTTCACTTGATATTCACTTGAATTGTAAACATATGTTTCCCATGCCAATAAAGCCCCTTGAATTGAATTGAGAGAAAGAAAGAGAGAGAGACTTCTGTGAGTGTAATGTTTACTGTTCATTTTTATTGTTTATTTCACTGTGTATATTATCTACTTCCCTTGCTTTGGCAATGTTATGTTTCCCATGCCAATAAAGCCTCTTGAATTGAATTGAATTGAAAGAGCTGGAAAGGGGAGGAGGGAGGAATTTGTCTGGGTCAGATGGAGTCAATATTTGTTCCATTCCAGAGGCATCTTATAGATGGACCGATCAAAGAGGAGGACTGTGTATTCTTAACAGAGTGGGAAAAGAGGAAAGGAAAGAATAGCTGAGTCTGAACAGAAGGAGAGGGAGGGAGGGTGGGTAGTTGGACAGGAAGTGAGGTGGCCAATAGAATGGGTGGTCTTTTGGCAGGTGAGAAAAGGCTAGGAGGGGAGGTAGTGTCTATCACAGGAAGTTGGTGGCATCTTAATTGGGGAGGACGGGCTTGTGTTAAATGGCTGGAGCGGAATCGGTGGAATGGTATAAAATACATGTGTTTGATACCATTTAATTGGCTCCGTTCCAGACATTATTATGAGCTGTCCTCCCCTCAGCAGCCTCCTGTGGTTCCACTCGCTCTGTCTGTCTCCACATTAACACATTAACTCCATATTAACTCTCACACCCACCAAGGGGAGTTTGCATGGGAAGACTCAAAACACAGCTACAAGTGTAGGATCTTAATTTGACCTATATTGTCACAGCAAAATAATCCTGCAGCAACAGGATTTGAATGTTTAGTGCATAATGTTGCTTGATCAGTGGTTAGGCTATTGGCTGGCCAAAAGTAGACTACATGAAAAGTTCAATACTGATATATAACCATGTGTTAGTGTGGGTTTTCAGGGAATTTATGTAAATCACAAAGCTGATCTGCATTTCCTGCAGTGCAGGAAAATTCTCAACAACAAAAGACTGGTCAAATTAAGCTCCTACAACTGTGCTCACAAGAATGGTTCTGAGATGGATTAGGAGATCTTCATGTTAAGGATTGGAATATATTGCTGTATCATCTTGGCTTAATGGTCAAGTGATAAACATGCTGCACCAACACTTTCTTTGACACTTTACTGTACTGAGTCATCCCAACCTTCAACAACAAAGCTCTTCAGTACAGTTTATCTAGACAAGGCATGTGAAAATGCAATGTGGTCTCAAACAATTCATATTATTCTGTATGTAAATCTGTGACACTTAATTTAGTATGATATGTTACGTTAGGTTACATCATGAATGGAATTGCGGTCGTTCCATATCATAACACTTTGAGGACGTATAGTATCATACGTTTTAACCAGTCAGACAATAGCATATGAAGCATAGAAGGACATTCTGTTGTGGTTTGGTTGGGCTAGGACATTCTGATGTGGTTTGGTTGGGCTAGGACATTCTGATGTGGTTTGGTTGGGCTAGGACATTCTGATGTGGTTTGGTTGGGCTAGGACATTCTGTTGTGGTTTGGTTGGGCTAGGACATTCTGTTGTGGTTTGGTTAGGCTAGGACATTCTGTTGTGGTTTGGTTGGGCTAGGACATTCTGATGTGGTTTGGTTGGGCTAGGACATTATGATGTGGTTTGGTTGGGCTAGGACATTCTGATGTGGTTTGGTTGGGCTAGGACATCCTGTTGTGGTTTGGTTGGGCTAGGACATTCTGATGTGGTTTGGTTGGGCTAGGACATTCTGATGTGGTTTGGTTGGGCTAGGACATTATGATGTGGTTTGGTTGGGCTAGGACATTCTGATGTGGTTTGCTTGGACTAGGACATCCTGATGTGGTTTGGTTGGGCTAGGACATTCTGATGTGGTTTGGTTGGGCTAGGACATTCTGATGTGGTTTGGTTGGGCTAGGACATTCTGTTGTGGTTTGGTTGGGCTAGGACATTATGATGTGGTTTGGTTGGGCTAGGACATTCTGATGTGGTTTGGTTGGGCTAGGACCAGGGGCGAAAATCTGATATCAACTTTGGAGGGGACAATTACATGAAATTTTCTCAAGAGCAATTCCTGAGGGGGACACCAAAAGTAGTGCTGTAACACATAGCCTACATTGTAATATGGTAAATGTATATTGAGGAACCAAAGAAATAAGGTGTTTTCCATACTCCTAACTACCGGTACCCAAAACTACACAACTAATCACAACAGCAATACCATTGCCTTTAACAAATCTTAGTTCAGTCACCAGTTTAAGTTGAGAGTGGGGGTATCCATGGCATTTTCCAATTATGACCCTAATTTACAAGTCAAAAAAATTGAGAACCTTTCATAATGTTGCCAAACAAAGACTCAACAAACTTACCTGAGACTCCCTGTCTCTGCCAGTCTGTCCCTGCATATCTGTCCCCAACTCTGCTGTCTGTGTGCCATCTGTTGCCTGCTCTGCCTAATGACATTGTGAAACATTTCCATTAGAATTTCATTTCTTTCTTATGAACATTTTATCAACTAGTCTTTGAGATATTAGGCTACTAGGGTTCTTACTATGCGTTTTGGTGTACTGAAAAATACTCTGATGTCCGTCTTTTATTTTTCTGCCATTTTTCTACCTGGCTGGCTGGCTACACACACACACAGTGTGTAGGTTATTTACAGTAGGAGATGGGCTTCTATCATATCTTTTATCATTCTATTTGGGCTTCGATCTAAAAGGTAGCTAGCAAATGTGAAACGGATTAAAATGACAAGAGTTGACAGCGGTATGAGTTCACCATTTACACAACATATGCTGCAACCTTTTGTAATTTTAATAGTTTGTTTCATATTGGCTGGCTTCCAACAATAGCTGAATTTGCAAAGCTAGCGAGCACCAATTCCGTTTCAGTGGTGTTTGCTATAATCTTTGCTACCCGGGTTAAATAAAGGTGAAATAAAATAAATAAATAAAAGTTCCCTTGCGACAATTTAGCTTTTGTACCGAGACCATTAAATATATTTAAGACAATGGTAGAAGAGAGTGTAGTTCTGTTCAGTTTGGACTTCAGTTTATCGCTAACCTTATCACATGGACTTTGAAGCACTAACTTACATCATCTGCATGCTGATCTTGGAATAAATTGACGATAGCAAAGATTCCATCTTTGACGAGGCCACATAAATGGAATAGGTACTAGCTAGCTTAATAGTTAATATTTGCACGCTAGCTCTGCATATTCAGCTAGTGTGTGTGCGCGATTGACTGGATTAACCTCACGTCAGTTACGTTCATTGAGTGCCTTTCAGACAGTAGATACGACCCCTCTGTTACCTTGCCAACTAAGGAACTGGCAGTGGATCAAACCATTGTGAGGCAAAGGGTGGGGGGGGTCGCAATCTTTTGAAACTTAAAAACGCGCTATTAAGTGTCTATAATCAGCACAATTGCTTTCATTGCGTATTATTAATATTATTTAAATTACATAGTTATGTTTCAGTGATATATTGGGGGGGGACAAATCATATTTTTCCCAGGATGGGGGGTTCGTGTCCCCCCCGGGATTTCCGCCCCTGGCTAGGACATTCTGATGTGGTTTGGTTGGGCTAGGACATTCTGATGTGGTTTGGTTGGGCTAGGACATCCTGATGTGGTTTGGTTGGGCTAGGACATCCTGATGTGGTTTGGTTGGGCTAGGACATTCTGATGTGGTTTGGTTGGGCTAGGACATTCTGATGTGGTTTGGTTGGGCTAGGACATTCTGATGTGGTTTGGTTGGGCTAGGACATTCTGATGTGGTTTGGTTGGGCTAGGACATTATGATGTGGTTTGGTTGGCTAGAAGGACATAGTGGGAAGTTCACTGTGAAGTATTGACAGACCACCAGTCAGATCAGTCTCCAAAACTGTTCCCCACTTTCTCTCTTTCTCTGCTCTGTCCCCCTCCCTCCCCTTCTCAAAAATGTCCCCCCTCTTTAAGTCTATGTCACACATTTCCATCTAATATATTCTGTAGCATTCATACAAGCACTTGCACACACACTGATCACTTGCTCCTGATTTTACCCCCAACAAATGTAGTTATGTCAAAGGTTAAATATGCAGGTGCAGGTGTGTTATTTGTGCAGGTCTGTGTTATTTCGTCTTCTCTCATTATTTTCTCCATCTAATCGCCACATAAATCTCCAGTGTCTCCAGCCACGAGTGTGATTTGGATAGCGACATGAGAAATATCCGATGTCAGAACACGAGGGCTTTCTACACAGGTTGGCACAGCTCACACAGCAGAATTCAAAACCGATGGCCTCTCTTATCTCTCATTCTCTCTTTCGCTCTTTAACCCTCCACTTGCCTCTTTCTGTCTCTTTCATAAAGCCGGAATTTACCTCCAGCTAGGTGCTTCGAGAGGAGTCATACAGTAAATATTTATAAAGAGGCAGAAAGCAGGTTTATTGTCGCTGTCTCCTAAACTAGTCCTCGCCTCCTCACCTTCCTCTGAACTGAGAAGAGAACTCGCTCTCCCTCTTGGCATCATCTCACCACGCTGGGGAGAGAAAATAAACCAAACGCCTCTCTCACAGGGTGGTTGGAAAGAAGAGACAGACGGGCCGACAGACACACCCACACACACTCTTTTCAACTTCGATCCTTGCTCCTGTCAAATCATTCTTTCTTTCCATCTCTCCTCCTCCTCTCTCGCTCTCGCTCTCTCTCTCTCTCTGCTGAGAAGAGGATAGGAAATCAGGTCAGCTGTGTGTTGTTGAACATAGCAGACATATTTGAGAGCAAAGTGAAGCCAGAGCTAGAACTGTACCTTACTGTACCAAGGTGTGTGTGTGTGAGGGTGCATCCATTACTGGCTATATGCAGGGCCTCTCCAGACCTGGCACTTTCATTGGGTTTGTGTGTGTGCAAGCATACATATGTGTGTGTGTGTGTGTGTGTGTGTGTGTATGCCTCCACGGGCATGAAACCTTCACAGATCATGTGTGTGTGTGTGTGTGTGTGTGTGTGTGTGTTTGTTTGTGTGTGTATGAGAGTGTATGAGGGTGCATCCATTACTGGCTACAGTGGCTTGCGAAAGTATTCACCCCCTTGGGATTTTCCCTATTTTGTTGCCTTATAAACTTGAATTAAAATAGATTTTTGGGGGGGTTTGTATCATTTGATTTAAACAACATGCCTACCACTTTGAAGATGCAAAATATTTTTTATTGTGAAACAAACAAGAAATAAGACAAAAGAACAGAGAACTTGAGCGTGCATAACTATTCACCCCCCCCCCCCCAAAGGCAATACTTTGTAGAGCCACCTTTTGCAGCAATTACAGCTGCAAGTCTCTTGGGGTATGTCTCTATAAGCTTGGCACATCTAGCCACTGGGATTTTTGCCCATTCTTCAAGGCAAAACTGCTCCAGCTCCGTCAAGTTGGACAGGTTCCGCTAGCAATCTTTATGTCCTACCACAGATTCTCAATTGGATTGAGGTCTGGGTTTTGACTAGGCCATTCCAAGACATTTAAATGTTTCCCCTTAAACCACTCGAGTGTTGCTTTAGCAGTATGCTTAGGGTTATTGTCCTGCTGGAAGGTGAACCTCCGTCCCAGTCTGAAATCTCTGGAAGACTGAAACAGGTTTCTCTCAAGAATTTCCCTGTATTTAGCGCCATCCATCATTCCTTCAATTCTGACCAGTTTCACCATTCCTGCCCATAGCATGATGCTGCCACCACCATGCTTCACTGTGGGGATGGTGTTCTCGGGGTGATGAGGGATGTTGGGTTTGCGCCAGACATAGCGTTTTTCTTGATGGCCAAAAAAGCTCAATTTTAGTCTCATCTGACCAGAGTACCTTCTTCCATATGTTTGGGGAGTCTCCCACATGCCTTTTGGTGAACACCAAACGTATTTGCTTATTATTTTTTTTAAGCAATGGCTTTTTTCTGGCCACTCTTCCGTAAAGCCCAGCTCTGTGGAGTGTACAGCTTAAAGTGGTCCTATGGACAGATACTCCAATCTCCGCTGTGGAGCTTTGCAGGTCCTTCAGGGTTATCTTTGGTCTCTTTGTTGCCTCTCTGATTAATGCCCTCCTTGCCTGGTCTGTGAGTTTTGGTGGGCTGCCCTCTCTTGACAGGTTTGTTGTGGTGCCATATTCTTCAAAAAAATATATAATAGATTTAATGGTGCTCCGCGGAATGTTCAAAGTTTCTGATATTTTTTTTACAACCCTGATATTTACTTCTCCACAACTTTGTCCCTGACCTGTTTGGAGAGCTCCTTGGTCTTCATGGTGTCGCTTGCTTGGTGGTGCCCCTTGCCTAGTGGTGTTGCAGACTCTGGGGCCTTTCAGAACAGGTGTATATATACTGAGATCATGTGACAGATCATGTGACACTTAAAGTCCACCTGTGTGCAATCTAACTAACTTCTGAAGGTAATTGGTTGCACCAGATCCTATTTAGAGGCTTCATAGCAAAGGGGGTGAATACATATGTACGCACCACTTTTCCGTGTTAGAATTTTTTGAAACAAGTTATTTTTTTCATTTCACTTCACCAATTTGGACTATTTTGTGTATGTCCATTACATGAAATCCAAATAAAAATACACTTAAATTACAGGTTGTAATGAAACAAAATAGGAAAAAACACCAAGGGGGAGAATACTTTTGCAAGGCACTGTAAATGCAGGGCCAGATGTAAACAGCTCCAGTGAAAGGTGTGAAGTCCACACAGGAGGATTAGAGACGACCAGCTGGCTGGGAGAGACGACTGGATCAAACAAAGACTTTAGAAAACCTCCTCAACTACTAGATCAGGACAGAAGTTGGGAAATATGGGGGGGGGGGGCTTCTATGTGTGTGTGTGTGTGTGTGTGTGTCTAGTGATCAGTGCGGGTGGGCCCATGGTTTGGTGTATATCCAGCAGAATCCTTACAGCTGATTTATTCCCCCAGTCTGTTTCTCAATAAGGAATTCATTTCAAGGGACTGAAGCTGGGCAACTGGAGCGTGTAATAGTGAGCTATACCGCTCCAACTAAGTTTGTGTGTGTCTACCATCCACCACACACACACACACCCGTCAGAAATAATAATAATATTCCCTTCACTAATTGGCTTGCCTCTATCCAAACATTACCAGCAAACCCACACGCCCACCCACACGAGAGAGAGAAGAGAAGAGAGAGAGAAGAGAGCGAGAGAGAGAAGAGAGCGAGAGAGAGAGGGCTCTAGACTGCTAGGTTGTTGTCACTGTTTGCTGCAAAGGCCAACAGACCTCCTGTTATTGTTTCCAGTGGCTGGACTCTCAGTCCACCTGGCAGCAAATTCTCTCTCTCCCTCTCACACACACACACTATTGCATTGCTATCCCTGTGAGGACCAAAGAATTGATTCCCATCCAAAATCCTATCCCTAAATCTAACATTAACCTTAATTTTATCCCAAATTGTAACCCTAAAAATAACCCCTAAGCCTAAAATAGTATTTTTCCTCAGGGGGCCAGCCAAATGAATTTTCCTTGTTTTACTATCCTTGCGAGGACTTCTGGTGCTCACAAGGATAGTTAAACATACATACACACACATACAGGAAGGTTATTTTTACAGAGGTGGAGGGGAAAGGGAGTCCAGGCACAGGGGTCTATTTCAGGTCAGTGTCCCACCAATCATTGTCTGACAGGTTCTCAGTGATACCAGCAGAACAGAACAATACCACCATGAGGACGTCACACCACCGTTCTGTTGGACTTCCTCTGGTCACGGTCACCCTGCCTCCCTGCCTCCCGGACCCCCTCCCACAGAAAGGATGACCTGCAACTGGAGTGTGTTCCATATGGCCCCCTATTCCCTTTATCGTGTACTACTTTAGACCAGAACCCACAGCGCTGTGAACTACGTAGGAATAGTTTGCCATTTGGGACAGGTCAAAGTTAATATGGTGCCATTTAGGACAGATCAAGGGAATAGGGTGCCATTTGGGATGCATCCTGGGTCATTTATGTACTTGCCTGGACTTGTAGGCTACCTACTATATTTATAAAGAACCCCCTAAACAAATGATTTCATTTCATCCTCCTATAGCCTTATTGACATGTTACATTATAGCCTATAGGCAGTCCTATGACTGGAGATCTGTTCCTCCCTCAGCAGCTCCCTTTGTTGTTGTCTTTAACGTCAAAAGGTCCGCCTCTCTATCTGCCCCCCAACCCACCTCTCTCTCAACCCCCTGGTTAAAAATTATTTCAGAATGAACTCTGTGCGACTCGAACTGTCAAATGAAGGATGGCTTTGTGTGTTCAGAGAAAGCAACTAGAGAGTACAGTGAGAAAGAGTAGGGAGAAAGAGATTAGAGTGAGAGAGATGGGGGAAGGAATGCTGTAAGGAGGGGAGAGTGACCGACTGATGGGCTCGTAGTTATCAGTAACTAATGGTTTGGGGAATGTTCACTGATACTAATGGTCCATGTCACCACTCTGGAACTACTGTGGAACACTTACCGCACCAAACAACTCCCCGACTTTAATCATTTCAGAGAAAGAAAGTCAATCAAGAGGGGGACAAGGAATTTAAGGCATTTATCCTGCGTATTGGAAATAAGCTTCATTCTTTGGTCCGTTTAAACCGCCTGACCATTAATCTGTGTGATTGGAACGTGGGGCCAAGTCCAAGCTCTCCTCCTCTGGTAATGCTCACGGTCTGGTCACCCACTTACAGTGTCTGGCTCTAGGGACCGATACACACCAAAAGCCCCCTGGCCTGAACCCAATTCAACTCCTATCGGCCTCCTTCTCTTTCTGTCTCGGCAGTGAAGTGCTCGCATAGAACTAAGCACACAAAACCGCCGCCTTTGGCCAATAGCCGTTTTGTTGAAGAGGTTCTTTGTCCAGTCTAGTCCGTGTTTGATCTGTGACCCCCCCCCCCCCCAGGTTATAATGCCCCCCCTCCTCCCTGTCTCGCCGAGCTGTTCTGTCACTGTTGTGACTCATGTCCTTTCCATTCCGTCGCTCCCTCTCTCAATTAAGAGGGAAAAACTTCAAACCTTCCGACCTTCGTTCTGCCTTTCCTGTTTCCACTAAACACAGGGCTCTCTCTCCTATTTTAGTCAAATCCCCCCACGCTCCCTGCGTATCCTGCCTTTCTTATTCCAGTCTTTTAAAGGTAGTGATGACAGTCTTACGTAACAGGGCTGAGCTGATTTGAGTATTAACAACCAATCACAACTGTTGCCTGAAAACCCTGATAAGACTCCTAAAATGGATGTCTCTCCAACCAGTGCTGCACAATGAAACACTTACACACACACACACACACACCAGCCCAATTAACATGACCATGTCCATAATGAGTTACACACACACAGAAAAAGTGTGTTGAAAAGACATCCAGAAGAGTTTTATAATTTCAGTTATTATATTTTATTACAAAAGTACAGTGAGCAATTCTTCATCCACAACAGGTGTGTGTGTGTGTTAGAAGTCATCCTGGTTGCTCCGTGTGTCTCGTAGGTGTGTGAGTGATGCCAGGACCTCCTCTGTCGGTCTCCTCCCTCCTCACCGTGCCACTCTCACACTCCTTCTCACCTACCACTGGACACGCACACACATAAACAATTATTGAATCAATATGTTTACAACCTGTGTCAGTTTATTTAGAATCTCCAGTAATCTAATCCGTGTTCACCCACGCACTCTTACCAAATATGTAGTTGTACTGGGCCAGCTGTGCAGAGCGGATCTTCTTATTTAAGGTGGCACCCTGGTCATCATCCACGTCAGCCATGAAGCCGGCCTCGCGGAACTGTCGGACCACCTTAACAAGAGCAAAACACACATCACTCACAGTGGTGGTAGAGGAGACAGGAACCAGGCTACGGTAGAATAACAGTAAGGACGGCACCTTTTACATTCCACCCTGAGGGCTGAGACACTGGTGGCTGTATTTCCTGGCTATGTATCATCATGACAGACCCCAGATCAGCAGTGTTGATAGACTCTCCTCCCCTGGGTCTACATACGCATTACATACAGGAGGATGTATTGGCAATGTTGTGACTGGCAGACTTTTTACAAGACAAGTCAAGAGAGAAATAGGAGCCGTGGCCTGATAAAGGCCTCAGAAACATTACAGGTCTGTATTCCATGTTCTCCTGTGTCTGGTCTTACCTGCTGATGGCTCATTAATCATGTGGCAGATGGAACTTGTAGAATATATTGATATGTGAGTAGTGGCATGTACGTACCTAGCTTTGTTTCATTGTTGGTTCCCATGTGTTAAATAAACGAAAACCTGATCACAAAATTAACCTCAACTCAAGTCCTTTTCAGAGTCATGATGAACCGTGTTTGGGTACAGTGTTGGATTAGTGTGCTGAGTCATGTTGTGTTTGGTCACGTGTATGGGGGGGGGGGGTTGATTTCAGCCTGCAGTACAAGGGCCATGTGTATAATGTGTCTCAGAGCAGGAGTGCTGATCTAGGACCAGGTTCCTCCTTTCCATGTAATCTTAAGAATTGAGATTCAAAATGCAAAACTGATCCTAAATCAGCACTCCAAATCTGAGACGCTTGATACGGCCCCAGAGCTGATATGAGTCCTGACCTGTTGCGTATACGACTCACTACCTCCCCCTACAGGAATAATGATGACCTGCGCTGGAGACAAACCACAGAGGCCTGAAAGAGAAACTGAGTGAGTAAGAGGAAGAGAAATGTGGGTAACCAAAATGGTATCATTTTAGATCAATCAAATCACAGACATTCAAACAGACACTCTTCCCCCCCAAAATTCTCAGCCAATATAGCGATCATGCGTTCCAGTGATCCCAGAACAGCTCTGTGGACCATCACTGGTCTGTGGGTCTCTCCATCCCCCCTGAGAGCGAGAGAAAGGGTGAAAGAGAGCAAGGGAGAGAGAGGGAAGAGAGAAAGATGGTGAGAAAGGGGTAGGGGAGAGGAGATCACTTCAGTCTTACAGCTACAATAACAAAGCGGACACCCCACCTCTGTTTTGGTAAAAAGCTAAGGGATGAGCCTGGAGAAATGTAACCACTGTGAAATTCAGAGCTATGGATGCAAGGACTGACCATCCATGATATCAACATTTGTTTAACCTTGTTATGAGGCTATACAGTGTTTATTTATGTTGTTTACAAATATTGTCCCGTGTCTGTTCTTTGCCCAGTCTGAGATACGTATTTTTCTTTGCAACTCTGCCTAGAAGGCCAGCATCCCAGAGTCTCCTCTTCACTGCTGACGTTGAGACTGGTGTTTTGCGGGTACTATTTAATGAAGCTGCCAGTTGAGGACTGTGAGGCGTCTGTTTCTCAAACTAGCCATTCTAATGTACTTGTCCTTTTGCTCAGTTGTGCACCGGGGCCTCCCACTACTCTTTCTATTCTAGTTAGAGACTGTTTGCGCTGTTCTGTGAAGGGAGTAGTACACAGCGTTGTACGAGATCTTCAGTTTCTTGGCAATTTCTTGCATGGAAAAGCCTTTATTTCTCAGAACATGAATAGACTGACGAGTTTTAGAAGAAAGTTCTTTGTTTCTGGCCATTTTGAGCCTGTAATCGAACCTACAAATGCTGATAATCCACATACTCAACTAGTCTAAAGAAGGCCAGTTTTGCTTATTTAAATCAGCACAACAGTTTTCAGCTGTTCTAACATACTTGCAAAAGGGTTTTCTAATGATCAATTAGCCTTTTCAAATGATAAACTTGTATTAGCAAACACAACGTGCCATTGGAACACAGGAGTGATGGTTGCCGATAATTGGCCTCTACACCTACGTAGACATTCCATAATTTATTTTTTAAATCAGCCGTTTCCAGCTACAATAGTCATTTACAACATTAGCAATCTCTACACCCTATTTCTGAGAAATTTGATGTTATTTTATGGACAAATTCATTTTTTTTCTTCCAAAAACAAGAACATTTCTAAGTAACCCCAAACCTTTGAACAGTAGTGTGTGTACAGTTAAAGTTGGAAGTTTACATACACCTTAGCCAAATACATTTAAACTCATTTTTCACAATTCCTGACATTTAATCCTAGTAGAAATTCCCTGTCTTAGGTCAGTTAGGATCACCACTTTATTTTAAGAGAATGTGAAATGTCAGAATAATAGTAGAGAGAATGATTTATTTCAGCTTTTATTTCTTTCATCACATTCCCAGTGGGTCAAAGGTTCACATACACTCAATTAGTATTTGGTAGCATTGCCTTTAAATAGATTAACTTGGGTCAAATGTTTTGGTTAGCCTTCCACAAGCGTCCCACAATAAGTTGGGTGAATTTTGGCCCATTCCTCCTGACAGAGCTGGTGTAACTGAGTCAGGTTTGTAGGCCTCCTTGCTCGCACACGCATTTTCAGTTCTGCCAACACATTTTCTAAAGAATTTAGGTCAGGGCTTTGTGATGGCCACTCCAATACCTTGACTTTGTTGTCCTTAAGCTATTTTGCCACAACTTCGGAAGTATGCTTGGGGTCATTGTCCATTTGGATGACCCATTTGCGACCAAGCTTTAACTTCCTGACTGATGTCTTGAGATGTTGCTTCAACATATCCACATAATTTTCCCTCCTCATGATGCCATCTATTTTGTGAAGTGCACCAGTCCCTCCTGAAGCAAAGCACCCCCACAACATGATGCTGCCACCCCCATGCTTCACGGTTGGGATGGTGTTCTTCGGCTTGCAAGTCTCCCCCTTATTCCTCCAAACATAATGATGGTCATTATGGCCAAACAGTTCTATTTTTGTTTTATCAGACCAGAGGACATTTCTCCAAAAAGTACGATCTTTGTCCCCATGTGCAGTTGAAAACCGTAGTCTGGCTTTTTTATGGCAGTTCTGGAGCAGTGGCTTCTTCCTTGCTGAGCGGCCTTTCAGGTTATGTCGATATAGGACTCGTTTTACTGTGGATGTAGACACTCTTGTACCCGTTTCCTACAACATCTTCACGAGGTCCTTTGCTGTTGTTCTGGGATTGATTTGCACTTTTCGCACCAAAGTACGTTCATCTCTAGGAGACAGAACGCGTCTTCTTCCTGAGCGGTATGACGGCTGCGTGGTCCAATGGTGTTTATACTTGCGTACTATTGTTTGTACAGATGAACGTGGTACCTTCAGGCGTTTGGAAATTGCTCCCAAGGATAAATCAAACTTGTGGAGGTAAAAAAAACAAAAAAAACATCTGAGTTCTTAGCTGATTTTATTTGATTTTCCCATAATGTCAAGTAAAAAGGCACTGAGTTTGAAGGTAGGCCTTGAAATATATCCACAGGTGCACCTCCAATTGACTCAAATGATGTCAATTAGAAGCTTCTGAAGCCATGACATAATTTTCTGGAATGTCCCAAGCTGTTTAAAGGCACAGTCAACTTAGTGTATGTAAACTTCTGACCCAATGGAATTGTGATACAGCGAATTATAAGTGAAATAATCTGTCTGTAAATAATTGTTGGAAAAATTACTTGTGTCATGCACAAAGTAGATGTCTTAACCGACTTGCCAAAACTATAGTTTGTCAACAAGAAATTTGTGGAATGGTTGAAAAACAAGTTTTAATGACTCCAACCTAAGTGTATGTAAACTTCCGACTTCAACTGTATGTATATATGTATGTATGTATAAATAAACACTCACGTCCTCTCATTGTCAACTGCGTTTATTTTCAGCAAACTTAACGTGTAAATATTTGTATGAACATAACAAGATTTAACAACTGAGACAAACTGAACAAGTTCCACAGACATGTTATTCCCTGTTACTCACATGTCCCTGAACAAAGGGGGGGTCAAAATCAAAAGTAAGTCAGTATCTGGTGTGGCCACCAGCTGCATTAAGTACTGCAGTGCATCTCCTCCTCATGGACTGTACCAGATTTGCCAGTTCTTGCTGTGAGATGTTACCCCATTCCTCCACCAAGGCACCTGCAAGTTCCCGGACATTTCTGGGGGGGGGAATGGCCCTAGACGCGAGTCCGACCATCACCCCTGGTGAGATAAAACCGCAACTCGTCAGTGAAGAGCAATTTTTGCCAGTCCTGTCTGGTCCAGCGATGGTGGGTTTGTGCCCAAAGGCGATGTTGTTGCCGGTGATGTCTGGTGAGGACCTGCCTTACAACAGGCCTACAAGCCCTCAGTCCAGCCTCTCAGCCTATTGTGGACAGTCTGAGCACTGGTGGAGAGATTGTGCGTTCCTGGTGTAACTCAGCAGTTGTTGCTGCCATCCTGTACCTGTCCCCCAGGTGTGATGTTCGGATGTACCGATCCTGTGCAGGTGTTGTTACACGTGGTCTGCCACTGCGAGGACGATCAGCTGTCCGTCCTGTCTCCCTGTAGCGCTGTCTTAGGCGTCTCAGTACGGACATTGCAATTTATTGCCCTGGTCACATCTGCAGTCCTCATGCCTCCTTGCAGCATGCCTAAGGCACGTTCACACAGATGAGCAGGGACCCTGGGCATCTTTCTTTTGGTGTTTTTCCAGAGTCAGTAGAAAAGCCTTTTTAGTGTCCTAAGTTCTCATAATTGTGACCTTAATTGCTTACCGTTCCACAGGTGCATGTTCATTAATTGTTTATGGTTCATTGATCAAGCATGGGAAACAGTGTTTAAACCCTTTACAATGAAGATCTGTGAAGTTATTCTGATTTTTACTAATTATCTTTGAAAGACGGGGTCCTGAAAAAGGGACGTTTCTTTTTTGCTGAGATTATAATATATATATATATATATATATATATATATATATATATATATATATATATATATATATATATATATATATATATAAAAATCATTTATAAGCCCAAAAATGAATGCAACAACTTAAGGATTCTAGCTTTAAATCCCTCACTCTAATAACATTGCCAGCCGTGTGCAACCCAATTAAATGTACCATCAGTTAGATAAGAGCAGAAGCTGCATCAGGGAACATCCCAGAACACACAGGTTGAACTGACATAGATGAGCGACTCACCCCACATACTGCAGGTCAAATCTGATTGGTAGCTGGAAGTCCAATTGGATGGTGGCACACTGGTGCTGTCGACCAATGGCGTCCTTGATCTGGATGTCAATCTAGGACAACAGGAAGATGTGGGAGTGTGTGAGTGTTAATAACATGGCTCTGTTCAGGGCGGGTTGCAGCGTTACACAACGCTCAGACAGAAGGGTCTTGTGTAACTGACCTTTGGCCCGTAGAACGCTCCATCTCCTGGGTTGAGCTGCCAGCGCTCTCCAAACTGCTGCAGACTCCTCTCCACTGCTGCTCAGAGAGAAAGAGACAGAGAGAGGAGAGCAGGGGGGACAAGAGGGAGGGGAGTGAAAGAGGGAAGAGGGGAAGAAAGTGGGAAAGAGAAAAATGGAAAGAAAGGATCTCATTTCTTCATTGAGCTTCTCCTCTCTGTTAATTTCCTGAGCTTTACTACACAGAGGAAGAGGCAGGGAGCATAGACAGCAGCCACGGAACAGACAGGGCTTTGAGTTCGTCACATCCACATGGCCATTTATCAACACTGATTGGATAATTGTCCCTCATTACATGATGTTATTATGATTACAATAGAGGCTATGTGCTGGAATTTATAGACATGACTTGCGGGACAGTAAACACACATTTACACAGCTGTCTCTGTGCGTGTACATCTGTCTGTATGTTGTGTGTGGTGTGTGTACCTGCTCAGCGTGGTCCCACAGTGCAGGCTCCCCCAGGCAGGGTGGAGGTCGGGTGGAGAGGAGAATCCAAATACTCGATACACAAAGTCCAAACACGCTATGATCTCCTCCTCCAACTGACAGAGAAAGAGAGAGAGTGTGTGGGGGGGTACAGGAAGGGATTGGGGGGCAGGAGTACAGCCAGAAAAGGAGGACAGGGTGATGAGACAGAATAGAGAATGTAAATGCAATATTGTGAGAGACAGTATAAATAAACAGATGTGAAACTGGAGAGTCCAGGGCTTTCAGGGTTAAGGGTTAACTCAGAGATGAGTCCAGGGGTTAAGGGTTAACTCAGAGATGAGTGAGGAGGAACAGTTAATTTATTGACTGTTCTAGTGATTGGATTAGCCAAAGTAGAAAACAAACCTCACAATATCATGTGAATCAGTGTGTGTATAAGCGCAAGTGTGTGTGTGGTTTAATGGGATAAGGGAATCATTGGGGGAGTCAGGGATACAATCCAACTTTCTCCCACTGTCTGCTGTCCTAGGACTTTCCAGGGTGGAAAATGTGAGACAAATATCCCAAAAGGTTCAAATGACAGGAATCGTGTGTGTGTGTGTGTGTGTGTGTGTGTGTGTGTACCTGCTCAGGAGTGCAGAAGATGTGTGCGTCATCCTGGCAGAACCTGCGGACCCTGGTGAGACCACCCAGAGCGCCGGACAGCTCGTTCCGATGCAGTGCCCCGAAATCGGCCCAACGCAACGGGAGCTCCCTCCATGACCTTACACGCTGCTCAAACATCAGACTGGAACAGAGAGAGCTGTTATTGAGAGGTCCTGAACAGTGTGTGGGGCAGAGTATGAGAGAGAATGTAGGGGTGTGTGTCACCGGTCACAGTAAACATGTTTTCACTGTAGTGTTCCCAGTGACCCGAACGCTCCCACAGTGCAGTGCTGTATAGAGTAGGGGTCACAACCTCATGGAAGCCACGCCTCCTGTACTCAGTCTGGGGGGGGGGGGGGGGGGGGGGGGGGTATGGAGAGAAGGAAGGGATGGGTGGAGAGAAAGGGAGGAACAGAGGGATGTAACAACTTAATTATTACAGACAGATTTCTTCTCTGTTCATGTGTCATCCAGGGTTATTTGGAAAACAGACAGTCACAGTGTAGTAATTGGGGTGATTTCCTGACTACAACAGGAGTGTCCTGAGGTCACAGTCAGGGTAAAGATGTCTGAATGAGCGGCTGTGTGTGTGTGTGCGCACAGGGAAGCCAACTTCGCTGATTGTCGTGGCCATTCTTTTCTAAAATCATAAAAAAATAGTAAGGGGGTGTTAGTAAATTCACTCTGGAGTGCCAAAGTGTGCTCAGAGAGCGCTCTGGGCGTTCGTAAATTCAGAGTTGTCAGATTCTCCATTCGTAAATTCAGAGTTGTCAGATTCTCCATTCATAAATTCAGAGTTGTCAGATTCTCCATTCATAAATTCAGAGTTGTCAGATTCTCCATTCGTAAATTCAGAGTGTTGTCAGATTCTCCATTCGTAAATTCAGAGTGTTGTCAGATTCTCCATTCATAAATTCAGAGTGTTGTCAGATTCTCCATTCGTAAATTCAGAGCGTTCCGCTCTAGGAGCTTTCAGAGCACACACTGGACCTCGGCAGTTAATCACCCAAGCTAACTGGCTAAAGTTGGTTAACTTGCTAGCTACTTCCAGACACATAATGAGAGAACACCTGACTCTGACCATTTTACTCTCCCTAGCAGAGCTGGTTAGGCTGTTTGCATGTTATCCAGAGTGTTAGTGACTAACTGTGCTGCTTGCAATAATTAAATGAAGTTAATTTGACAACGTTTACTGACACCGGTCATATTTAACGGGTGTTGCACGTTAATTCATCAGTTATTCTGCGCTCTGGCACACTCAGACGAGAGCAGATAGGGTACGTTAGTTAATTCACTCTGGCTAAGTCAACCAAAGCAAAGTTGGTAGAATGTTTGAATTTGGAATGTTTGGCTGATAAGATTAACAGTGTTGATTTGAAAGTCGTTCTATTTCCTTGCCATGGTCATTCTATTCATAAGAATACTTACATTTGAATATGATGATCTTACAATTGAAAAGAGCAACTTTAGAATGTTTGATTGATAGGCACCAATGTTGATATGGAACTGTTTTGGTGGCATCAACACCACGACTAGACGAGGGACTTTTTTCTGCCAGAGCCATATATGAAGATATTTCTGCCAGGTTGTAGAACAGCTGACATGTTAGCACCTTATTCTTGAGATGTTGGTGATGTAATAATACGAGAGTGCCTCTGACAGTTCCCTATGAAATGACCCGCTGTAAACAAACAAAACAGTGCAGCAAATTTAAAATACATTTTTACCGATTAGCATTTGGGATAATGTGTATCCAAGTCGGTATTGTGTTTTGGTGTCAACAAATTGCATCTTCATCGATTTTGAAAACTATCAGAAATAAACAGCATAATGTGGAAGTGTCAATGATCACTTAGCAACGGCTATAGAGGAGAAAGTGGTGCTCTCAGAACGTTCAGGCAGAGACCGCATTGGCCCAACTCTCTAGATACTGTTTCACTCTGGTTTCTGCCATCTTAGATTATCAACTTTTCAAAAATGCGCTTCTACATCCAGCGATTTCACCAGTCTGTAACATGGATGGCACTGAGACATCAGTATCTTCCTGCAAGACCTTCAAATCCCATCATCAATGGTACGAATCATGGTGTACTCTCACAAAGATTTGGTTATTGTTGAGTTTAGTGCACTTCTCAACATTCCTTGTTTAGCATGCATTTGGGTACATATAGAACTGGTTATATGTGTGAATTTAGGTCTGGTCCTGACCGAGTTTCTCAGAGATCTTGCAGTGTGAGTGGCACTGGAAGCCCCGAAACATGGCCAGCTGCTGGTATCATAACCAGCACCTGCCTGAGCAGCACCTGCCTGAGCAGCACCTGCCTGAGCAGGAGAAATGACATCCGTTTCACAAGCACATGGAGCTGAAGCGCAAGGTGGAGTTTTACAGGAGAGTTAGGAGGGGGTTTTACGAGCAGCGTGTGAGCTCAGGGCCCAGTTCTGGATTTGGCCTGTCAGATAGTGTTAAATGCATAGAAATATAATGAATAGAACTGGACTCCTAATTCAAGTTAATGGTTTGACCATTCTATTTCTATGCATTTAACACTATCCGATCGACGAAATACAGATAGACAACTTGTGAAAAACTGGGACCAGGAGACCAGTGGCATTTTTCTGATGGAGAATCTACAAGCCATTCCGGGGGTGTTGGAGTTGGCTGCAGAGATGGGCTTCCTGTGAATATCTGATCTATTTTGGAGAAGCAGTAGCTAGTAAGAGGGATTGGTAAGTATAGTACATTTGTGTAAGTTAGTCTATTTTATATCAATAAAAATAAACAATATTTCAAGCATAAAATTGTGATGCGTCTGTGTTACCTTTATAAAGTGATAAAATGATGATGCGTCTGTGTGTGTGCGTGTGTTACCTTGATGAAGTCAGCGAGTGTGTTGTAGATGTGAGCTCCTTTAGGCAGGAAGAAGCAGCTTCCAGGACTGATGTCATTAAAGAAGAACAGCTCCTGGTCCTGGAGGCAAAACACACACACACACACACACTTCCCCCCATATCAGTAAACGCTCCATTTGAGATACCGTCGCACTTGCCTCACAGCTGGTCAAGATGCTAAGCTAGCCCGCTAAAATAGGTTAGTTCGTTAGCAATAGTTTCTACACTACTCGGCTAGCTACAGTAGCGCTGCCGTGCCAATAACAACCTGTCTCCAGTTGTTTATATTTCTATGCGTATTGGGCCTAGATCTTTTATCTTCCCTCTCCACCTCACCTTGCCGATGCGTCTGTGGTCTCTCTTCCGTGTCTCCTCCTGTTCCCTCTCCCACTCCTCCCTCTCCCTCTGTCCTGGGAAGGCCACACCCATCACGCCTGACGTGCCAACAGGATTGGTCAACGTTACGGGAGACACCTGAACAGAGAGGGGGACAGAGAAAGAGAGAGTAGCAGAAAAGAGAAATATACTGAACAAAAATATAAAAGGCAACATGTAATGTGTTGGTCTCATGTTTCATGAGCTGAAATAAAAGATATCATAAAATGTTCCATATGCACAAAAAGCGTATTTCTCTCCATTTTTGTGAACAAATTTGTTTACATCCCTGTTAGTGAGCATTTCTCCTTTGCCAAGATAATCTATCCACCAGACAGGTGTGACATATCAAGAAGCTGATTAAACAGAATGATCATTACACAGGTGCACCTTCTGCTGTGGTCAATAAAAGGCAACTCTAAAATGTGCCGTTGTGTCGCACAACACAATGCCACAGATGTCTCAAGTTTTATAAGGAGCGTGCAATTGACATGCTGACTGCAGGAATGTCCACCAGAGCTGTTGCCTGAAAAAGTACTGTTAATATCTCTACCATAAGCCGTCGTTTTAGAGAATTTGGCAGTAAGTTCAGCCAGTCTCACAACCGCAGACCACATGTATGGCGTCAGGAGGGCGAGTGGTTTGCTGATGTCAATGTTGTGAACAGACTGCCCCATGGTGGCGGTGGGGTTATGGTATGGGCAGGCATAAGCTACGGATGGACAATTAACACAACTGCATTTTATTGATGGCAATTTTAACGCAGAGATACCATGACGAGATCAACTCTACGCGAAGGAGATGTGTTGCGCTGCATGAGGCAAATGGTAGTTTAAGGTATCTGTGACCAACAGATGCATATCTGTATTCCCAGTCATGTGAAAACCATAGATTAGGGCCTAATGGTTTTATTTCAATTGAATGATTTCCTTATATGAACTATAACTCAGTAAAATCTTTGAAATGGTTGCATTTAACAAATGATAGCCCCACTAAGCCCAAACCAGATGGCGTATCGCTGCAGAATGCTGTGGTAGCCATGCTGGTTAAGTGTGCCTTGAATTCTAAATAAATCAGACTGTCACCAGCAAAGCACCCCCACACCATCACACCTCCTCCTCCATGCTTCAAGGTGGGAACCACACATGTGGAGATCATCCGTTCACCTACTCTGTGTCTCACAAAGACAAGGCGGTTGGAACCAAAAATCACAAATTTGAACTCAGACCAAATGACAGATTTCCACCAGTCTCATGTCCATTGCTCATGTTTCTTGGCCCAAGCAAGTCTCTTCTTCTTATCGGTGTCCTTTAGTAGTGGTTTCTTTGCAGCAATGTGACCATGAAGGCCTGATTCACGCAGTCTCCTCTGAACAGTTGATGTTGAGATGTGTTTATTACTTGAACACCGTGAAGCATTAATTTGGGCTGCAATCTGAGGTGCAGTTAACTCTAACTTATCCTCTGCAGCAGAAGTAACTCTGGGTCTTCCATTCCTGTGGCGGTCCTCATGAGAGCCAGTTTCATCATAGAGCTTGATGGTTTTTACAACCGCACTAAGGCGGTACACCTGTTTATTAAAATGCATTCCAGGTGACTACCTCATGAAGCTGGTTGAGATAATGCCAAGAGTGTGCAAAGCTGTCATCAAGGCAAAAGAGTGGCTACTTTGAAGAATCTCAAATATATTTTGATTTGTTTCTTTTTTGGTTACTACATGGGTTCCATATGTGTTATTTCATAGTTTTGATGTCTTCACTATTATTCTACAATGTAGAAAAAAGAAAAATCTAAGAAAAACACTTGAATGCGTAGGTGTTCTAAAACTTTTGACCGGTAGGTAGTGAGTATTTTATATACACTGCTCAAAAAAAAGGGAACACTTAAACAACACAATGTAACTCCAAGTCAATCACACTTCTGTGAAATCAAACTGTCCACTTAGGAAGCAACACTGATTGACAATCAATTTCACATGCTGTTGTGCAAATGGAATAGACAACAGGTGGAAATTATAGGCAATTAACAAGACACCCCCAATAAAGGAGTGGTTCTGCAGGTGGTGACCACAGACCACTTCTCAGTTCCTATGCTTCCTGGCTGATGTTTTGGTCACTTTTGAATGCTGGCGGTGCTTTCACTCTAGTGGTAGCATGAGACGGAGTCTACAACCCACACAAGTGGCTCAGGTAGTGCAGCTCATCCAGGATGGCACATCAATGCGAGCTGTGGCAAGAAGGTTTGCCGTGTCTGTCAGCGTAGTGTCCAGAGCATGGAGGCGCTACCAGGAGACAGGCCAGTACATCAGGAGTCGTGGAGGAGACCGTAGGAGGGCAACAACCCAGCAGCAGGACCGCTACCTCCGCCTTTGTGCAAGGAGGAGCAGGAGGAGCACTGCCAGAGCCCTGCAAAATGACCTCCAGGAGGCCACAAATGTGCATGTGTCTGCTCAAACGGTCAGAAACAGACTCCATGAGGGTGGTATGAGGGCCCGCCGTCCACAGGTGGGGGTTGTGCTTACAGCCCAACACCGTGCAGGACATTTGGCATTTGCCAGAGAACACCAAGATTGGCAAATTCGCCACTGGCGCCCTGTGCTCTTCACAGATGAAAGCAGGTTCACACTGAGCACATGTGACAGACGTGACAGTCTGGAGACACCGTGGAGAACGTTCTGCTGCCTGCAACATCCTCCAGCATGACCGGTTTGGCGGTGGGTCAGTCATGGTGTGGGGTGGCATTTCTTTGGGGGGCCGCACAGCCCTCCATGTGCTCGCCAGAGGTAGCCTGACTGCCATTAGGTACCGAGATGAGATCCTCAGACCCCTTGTGAGACCATATGCTGGTGCGGTTGGCCCTGGGTTCCTCCTAATGCAAGACAATGCTAGACCTCATGTGGCTGGAGTGTGTCAGCAGTTCTTGCAAGAGGAAGGAATTGATGCTATGGACTGGCCCGCCCGTTCCCCAGACCTGAAGCCAATTGAGCACATCTGGGACATCATGTCTCGCTCCATCCACCAACGCCACGTTGCACCACAGACTGTCCAGGAGTTGGTGGATGCTTTAGTCCAGGTCTGGGAGGAGATCCCTCAGGAGACCATCCGCCATCTCATAAGGAGCATGCCCAGGCGTTGTAGGGAGGTCATACAGGCACGTGGAGGCCACACACACTACTGAGCCTCATTTTGACTTGTTTTAAGGACATTACAAAGTTGGATCAGCCTGTAGTGTGATTTTCCACTTTAATTTTGAGTGTGACTCCAAATCCAGACCTCCATGGGTTGATAAATTGGATTTCCATTGATTATTTTTGTGTGATTTTGTTGTCAGCACATTCAACTATGTAAAGAAAAAAGTATTTAAGATTATTTCATTCATTCAGTATGTGTATATATATATATATATATACACACACATACTGAATGAATGAAATAATCTTAAATACTTTTTTCTTATATATCCCAGCCATCCTTCTTCCATAGCCACCATTTTGGAACCACTGCACTACAGATAATAGGCAGGGGCTGCGTTTCCCCTTGGGACAATAAAGATTGACAGGATTTGACTTGGCGGGGGCAGGAAACTGGTCACTGACAATCACAACATCCTGTGGCTATTGCTCTCCCAGCATGGAAAGTGGAAATTCCATTCTGACCAGTACAATACCAGTATGGAAATTCCACTTCTGAAAGCAAACAGTAGTGCTGAGCGATTAACCAAAATGTTGCGTTTTTAAAACAACTAATTGACAAACGTCAGTTCAATTATTTGAATTCGATTTAGTTCATTCTTTTTTCTGTGAGCTCGATGCGCAGTTTCTCTAGAGACAAACCAGATCATCAAACCGAAACTGAACAGACCTCAAGCACTAATTGCTCAGCACCAGCAAATAGGTCATTGTTGGCATCACGGGCTACCAAGCTACAGTTCTAATGCTTCTAGGGAAAAAAAACAAGCAGCGTTTTGTTTTCGCTTGTCTTCCGTGTGACATGTTGTTCTGACTTGTTAGTCTCCAGTGCGTCGTTTAACTGGCCAGTGACTGCCAAGCGATTGTCATTTACCAGTAAGGAATTTCCAGTGTGACCTGTGCAGTCCCAGTACATATTGGTATCAGGAAGAGGTCAGAGTTAATGGCTATATTGCCTGGTAATGTCACAGCCCATGTTATGAGTTAAACAGTAACCAGGTTTCCATCCAACAGGTTTCCATCCAACCTTTTTCTGTGAGTAAAGTACATGTTGAATAAAAAGAAAAGTCATGACAGGCCGGATGGAAACAGCAAATTTGTAGGTAAACTTTCCAAATGTAGACAAAACACGCTAGACAAGGTGGGATCTTTTAGTGTCTAAAATTAAAATGGCGGTGGAAATGCTTTTATGCGCAAATATTTATATAATAACCATCATAACGAAGTAAAGTTGGAGTCACGCGATGACAAGTCTGTGTGGTCTTCCCACTATGACACGTCAGGAAAGCATGCAGTTTATTAGAGTACAGATGAAATACGTTATTATGAACGTCAGGGTGGTGAAAACACAAGGTGATGAGCTTGATGCTCCTTTCCAAATACTGTATCAAGGGTCTGATGCTTGGCTGCCTTTTGACAAATAAAAAGAATCTTGCTCTTTTGTCTATAATAATCTCATCATGTAGGCTATACCCACACTGTATCTGCCAGCTGTTGGCTACAGCACGCGTGCCAGGACCAGAGTGGGAACATTCGCTACATAACTCAACATGGTTTGTGACAAAACCATCAGTAGAGATGAAAATGCGATGGAATCCCATTTAAGTGTTGTTTTTTTATCCTGTACATTCAATTTTTACATCCAGTGTAGTTTAGATGTCATGAGGAGAAGACAAGAACTGTATATTCCACACTGAACTGATATGCAGACAGGAAGGCAGGCAGGTTGACACACAAACAAACATACATACCTGCAGCATCTTGAAGACCTTGAGGAGACCAGTGTGAGGGAGGAGAGGACCATTGCAGACTCCTATGCTGTCTCCACACCTGACCCACACACGGAACAGGAAGAGATGGACATGTCATCCTAGTGTACAGTCATTTCTCCTTAAAAACAGACCATGACTGTGTTGTATCAGGCTGTGAGATGTTGAGCAACAAACCTGTAGACTGTGACAGTAGGACCACTCATCTGTTCTTCAATCAACTGGAGTCTCAGAGCATTGTCCTAGATGACAGAACACTCTCAGTTAGTACACATACACACTAGTGTATCACGGCCACACCCCTTGAATTACAGACATTCCTAGATGACCATTACAGTCAGAGGTTAAAGACAACACATGTAAACAGTCAATTCCACAAGCTGCTACAGGTAGGAGCAGAGCAACACACCTACATTCTAGAATACTGTGGGCCATAACCATAATGCCATCTAATGTCTCATTCTGTACCAACTTCATACTATCCCTGCGTCATTACACCGACTAACCAAACACTCTAAGCCAAATACATTTAGTGCAGGTAAGGTACAAAATAGTACTGGTATTCATCCAAATACCTGTTTCCAACCACAATGGCTATGTCCTAAATGGCACCCTATTCCCTATATAGGGAACTACATAAGAAATAGGATGCCATTTCAGATGCAGCCAATGACAGACAAACAGAGCCAATGACCTCTGACCTGGAAGAGCTCTGTAACTTCCTGCCTGTTCAGCTCCAGTCTGGAGAGAGGAAGCCTCTGGCCAGCGGCCTCCTTACATCTCTCCTCTAGCTCAGCTAGGGATAGGCCACTGGGAGAGAGACCAGGGGTAAATACTGTTTCTCTGTGTATACAGTGCATGCGGAAAGTATTCAAACCACTCAACCTTTTCCACATTTTGTTACGTTACAGCCTTATTCTAAAATGGATTCAATTGTTTTCCCCCCCTCAATCTATACACAATATCCATAATGGCAAAGCAAAAACAGGTTTAGACATTTTAGCAAATGTATTTAAAAAAAACAAAAACAGAAATAACCCATTTACATGATATCTCCTCCCAGGGGCTCTGTTAGAGAACAAATGCATCCTTCCTCCCATCCCTCCCTCAAAGCAGCTTTTCTGTCTTAAAGGGGTGCCAAAAGGTGAGGGGATGGTTAGTGTGGTAAAATTTAATGACTAAGTTGCTTTGGATAAAAGCATCTGCAAAATGGCATATATTATATTACAAAGAGAAGAAGATATCTTACCTGTTCTCCAGGAGGTGGTCACAGTAGAGGCCGGACTCCGACACGCCCTCTCTGCACACATCCACCCCAAACACCCTCTCTAACACCCACCCCACAACACACGCTCCTGTCATCCACACAGCCTGGGGAGAAAATGAAAGAGATGAGCGAGAGGGGATAAGAGAGAGAAGAGGTCAACCTCTGCCTCTGACTGCTCTACATGTAAGATCTATTGGGTTAGATGAATGAGAATGTCCTTAGTAAGTACCCGTTTGCCCTCTGTGGTGTCGAAGCCTAGCAGCTGTAGTTCACAGTCAGCCTCCAGGGGGCGAAGCAGCTCCCACAGCTCTCCATTCACCCTGCACCTTTCACACTGCACAGACATGGAGTGTTGGAGGGTTAGAGACAATGTCAATATGTTTGCATACACCTATCCAATTTCACCAAATTCCAATCTGAAAGCAAAGGGAGGGGCACATAGGTGTCCCAGGGACTGAGAAAGGCCTGTAGGACTCTACAGGGAGTTACTAAGGCTGCATTTAGACAGGCAGCCCAATTCTGATTTTTTCTCTCACTAATTGGTCTTTTGACCAATCAGATCAGCTCTAAAAACGACCTGATGTGAAAAGATCTGATGAATCAAAAGACCAATTAGTGGGAAAAAATAGAATTGGACTGCCTGTCTAAACACGGCACGTGTTCTGAGGGATAAATGGTGCTTGAACTGGACAGAAGCTCAATGGGGCAGAGTACTGGCACCTCAACATTTCTGCTGCTTGAGTTCCTGCACATCTTACAGAATATTAGCTCAAAAGTATTGCAGAGTTCCTTTACCTAAATATAAAACAGTACCGGCACTCAAAATAAGTACCAGCACCTATTAACCCAGTGCTCAATAGGTGCTGGTACTTATTTTGAGTGCCGGTACCCTTCCCTGACTTTTAGGATTCTGAATAATACATTATAAAAACACATGTCTGAGAGGCTAACCGTGCGTTCTGAGCGATGATTGAGGGCGTGGTCACGCCTGTGGTGCCATTCACCGTCCTGCCATCAGCCAATCGGACGCTGAAGGCCTGTTTCGTGGCGCCGCTTGTCCTCTGCTGTCCCTGCCTCTCTCTGAGAGATTCAAACACCTGCACACGCTCAGACAGAGCAGGGGATGCCTGTATATAAAGGCAGACGGGAAGAAATTAGGAAACAAGGGAATAGGAAAGGAGAGAGCACAGGGGTCAATATGAACAACAACAATACAGACAAGGGGATCATACTATTACCATGTAATTGTTTTAAATCAAATCTTTGCACAATATGGTATTCATAAAACCTAGGGTATTATGATCATACATACATTCGTAGTTGCATATTTCAGAAAGAGAGAGAGAGAGAGGACCCAATAATATGCTTAATTGAGAACTGTCCCCCCCACCAAACACCCCTAAAAAAATGTAGAACCTTGTGGTCACACACAGAGACACAAATGACATGACAGTTTACAGCGCAGTCTTGTTTGGACGTCAGAACCCTTTCAGGGCTATTCATAGATCCATCCAATGGCTTGTCAGAGGACACGCCCACACCTATGTACCTGAGCGGTCATAGGACAATGCTACACCACTGATTTGGAGAAGGCTGGCTACACAACCCAATGATACTGTACTCAGCAGGCCACTACAGCTACATTTCATAACAGAAAACGGTTTAATAAGGTTGCACACCTTGCTAAAGCGCCTCTGACAGTGAAGCACTGCTCGAACTGACGGCCGACAGACGGGAAATTATAACATCACTGTCACGAGCATCCTTAATCCACCGAAAACTTTTCATAATCATAACATTTCACACTCGTTGTCCATTAAACTGCAAGCCGCCATAATACCGGAAGAATGTTGTAGATGGGGAAGAAAAGTGATTGGCCAGCAAGGGAAGAGGGCGGAAACTTGACGTTGGCAAGTGCGCGCACGTTGGTGAGCGTCAACAATGAAAGCGCGCCCACCGTTCATTTATACGCCTCAGTGGCGCTCACTAATCTGTATTTAACATTCGGATAGATCACTTTCAGGTACACGAGACTAACTTCACAGCATTCATCTAAAACCGGCTATCCATGAAAATGACCTGAATCTATTTAACATAGGTATGCTCAATTCCTACATTTTGTCAAATTACACCCAAGATCAAGAGTGGAGCGTTCAAGAAACCCATCCCAATATGAGTAGATCACTGCATCTGTGCAGCGCCTGAAGAAAATTGATCAACGGTGAGGCAACCGGATTGGTCCCTGTGAGAGCCAGCCAGCAACACACATCCATTCATTGATTGGCCGCATGAAGAGAGAGGAACAGCAGAGAGGAACAGCAGAGAACGTTGTAGCTCAGAGCACCGGTATTAGGCTATTACCCGCACATAGCTCAAAAGTACTCGCCTCTAACGTGGGGCAGAAATTAGGCTACTTTCAACAGACTTCTGGAAGGAATAGTATGAATAGCCTATTTCGTTTACATTATTTTAATATAAAGTAGCATATAACTAGGATTAGTTTGAGAAGCCTTGCCACTGGCATCTCAATTCGTACATTCAAGACATCAGTAACGAGCGCATGGTGATATGATCAATAGGGTTTCGTTATTTCTTTCCACATAAGGTATATTGGTTCAAAGCTCAGTGGTTGTTGACGTCTTTGTGTATAATAGTTAAGACACAACTTGGTCATTTTATTTTACCGATATACACGTAAATATGGTTTCATTTTTTCTACATAAATGTAAGTAACTTAAGTAAAATATACTTCAAAGAGTTACATAGTGTTGATGTACTAACAAACGTTAATATGCTTTTAGAGAAAAGGGGATTTGCAAGTGACGCAGCCTGGCTCGTATAAGAAAAAACATTGAAAGAACGCTTGGGGGCGCTAGAGTAATTTAACTGGGGATTTAGGACCACCTGTAAAGTGTCACTGAAAATACACTGAAATGGGTAGGTCCTTGGGTAGAATGCCCGAGAGGGACCTTCTCCTCAAATACATTTGAGGAGGGGGGGAGAGATAGGACACAAGGAATCACAGAAAGACAAATTGAGTTAGAGCCCTAGAAATCAGATTGCCCTAAAATTCACAGGTTACCCCAAATACTGATTCCAAAATCTCATTAGGGGTAAAACTCCAAAATTATATTAGATCAGTGTCTAGGGGCAATGTCATTCTCATTGGCTACTACCTGAAATATGGACCATTATGAAGCACAATAAAATACTTGTTCACCGTCAATATCTCATACTTGGAACCCCACCACCACACAGATAAGAGACGTGTGTACTCTCATAAGGTGAAACATTTATGTTTGTATGAAGAGCATCTCAATGGCTCTCATCGCATCCTTTCCTTCATCTACACTGATCCCAATGAAGGAAACCGGTGAAATAAAGACTTTTAGCACACTTCCCTACATTGCTTTCACCTATCCAGTCTTCTCAGAACAGTATATGAAGGTGATGAGAGGAAGCCACTGAGATGTGGTAATATTACAATATGATCTCAACTGCCTTTCATTAATGGGACAGGGGTAATACATTTAAAGTACTGTGCAGTGACTGCACTGAATATTGGGTGGGTGGGTTACAGACGTCAATGCTTTCAACGCCAGACTGTGAAATCAGAGTCAAGGTGCGTCATACATGCAGTAGACTGGTTTGGGAGGAACTATGGATGTGACAGCAAAGACATGTGAACTAGAGCTCTGTGCAAGGATGTGAGCTACACAACCAAGAAAATCAGTGTCAATCGAAAAGGTTGAATGTAGATGGGTATGGTAGATGCTGTTGGATGGAATCACGTGTGTGTGTGTGTGCGTGCATAGAAAACAATAAATGGTAACCCACTTCTGGGTTAGGATCTTCAGACTCAATAATATAACTAAACGTACAATGGGTGTAATAGCATGGCAGTGACTACCTCAGCCAACCAGAGGAGGCTGGTGAGGGGAGGACAACTCATAGTAATTGATGGAATGGTATAAAACACATGGAAAACCAGGTGTTTGATACCACTCAATTAATTCCTTTCCAGCCATTACCTGAGCCTGTCCTCCCCATATAGAGTGCCACCAGCCACCACTGGTCTTAACCGATATGGTACAGTACTGTCTTCATGTCAGTGCTCTGTGGCCTGTTCCGGTCACCAAATCAACCCCTAGTCTCTACTACACACTTCACATATATGAAAGGATTGGATAGGTGCAATACGGTAATAGCTGCACCTTGCCTCTGATTGGCTTACACCTATGTAATCCTCCCAGATCGACAAGTGCCTAAAAGGTAAGGCCAAGGGATTGATTATGAATTGAATATTCATAATTGCAGAGGCTGTGTTTAAAACAAAAACACATGCAGTAGGACTCCATGGAGTGTGGTTTAAACTGTAAAGTCTTCATATGAAGTAAATGCCTGGCTGGATGTCTAAATTGTGACAGTCATAGGTAAACATAGTAAATCCCTGAACTACAAGACGGCTCAGTGGTAGAGAGAGGAGAGCAGTAGCATCGGAAAGGATTGGACACTCAAAAGATTAATGATAGAACATCATTGATGATCATAAAAAGAATAGCAATGCATCTAAACAAGGAGAACATAACAACCACCCCTTCATAACTGAATCATTACATAGTTAATGCATACTATACACACACACCATCAGATTCCTCAAATCTTAAGCATTTTCACTCAAATTATTCAAACAAACATATTTCAAACTCAAGAGTACATTGAATGACAATATTATTTAAACAAACTGTTCAAAGAAAATGATTACATCTCTGAATCCATCCTGGTGGCTAGCTCTGTCTGAGGTATGAGTTAGAAGGGAGGTCATTAGTCTACTGTACAGCAGGGAAACGTGCACAAACCAACCAGCCTGCGTTAATCTGGTCATTATCAGCAGTGACAGAGATGCATCACATCATACATATAGTCAGAGTAGCTGCTCTGTACCATTGATTCAGGACAGCATCGCTTCCATTCAGACATTTATAGCAGAACACTATAAACTCATAAACTAACACTGATGGGAAATTTAGAGGAGCATTTACATAGTTTTCCATCATCTTAATGAGTAATGAATGTTTGCAGATAATTCACTCATCACTTCTTCATTGGTGTTATTTGGTATTCTACAGTTGTAAATGTACAGCGTCAGAGGAAGGAAAGGAGGAAAAAGAAGAGACTAAATCTAGGAAAGGTAGCGAAGGGAAAAGGTCAAAAGTAACAAACAAACAAAAACTTCTGGACTGGACAGACAGTGCACTGCACATGCATAGGCAAGTATAGATATTTTACATCTGACATGAAGTTACAGCCACAACAAAAATCACAGCAAGAAATCCAAAACAACTCAGAAGAAATGAGCAGTTGGTGGAAAAAATGACATTGTTTGTACTGTTATAAGTAATGTTTCAGCATTTCAATTCAGCTTTGAATAACTAGACCAAAATAACATCTATCATACTGCAGCAGCCATGACAACTGCGACTGGTCTTACCGGTATCCATGACAGTATCAAAGAAAGTAGTACCCTCCCCTTGGTTGGGTTGAAACTGGATTTTATTAAAGACAATACAGGTAGCGATGGCCTAGTAGAGAGACACAGCGGGTTCATAGTTCAAACTTCTAAAGCACCCGCCTCAACTACTGAGTCTCCACAACTCATCATTATCGGTTAAATGCGTCTTTACACTGGACGATTCTTCACTCTCCTCCCCCCTCAGATTGGAGAGATGGAGATGGACAGACTGGTGTTTTGTTAGAGCAATGAGAAGCACGAACATCTCTGCCTCGGTGTGTAACTAAAGCTAAGGCTTCTTCACAATGGCGTCAATCACAAGTTAGCGAATAGCTATGACTCTGCTCTTTACACAAACAACCGAGGTTTAATAGTCGCAACACAGCCAACTCATTCAGTCTATACATTTAAAAGCTGAGAAATATACAGAGGGAAGAGAGTCTTAAGCATGAAAACCTCTAGGAGAGAAACAAGGTTATTATTTCCAATATGATGCACTGTGAGCACGTAGGGGTTATGGTGGAGAAACTCCACAACAGCACTGATCATAAAGTCAGCACTCATCTGGATAACCAAATCCTATTGACAAAAATGGTTGTATTTAGGACACACTCTCGGGGAGCAACTTTGTTCCTCAATCAAACCCCCTCCCATCTATCCCTCCCTCCCTCCCATCCCTCCAGCCCATCCAATCTATCCCTCCCTCCATCCATCCCATCTCTCCAGCCTATCCCATCTATCTCTCCCTCCATCCATCCCATCTCTCCAGCCTATCCCATCTATCTCTCGCTCTCTTTCTCTCTGAAAGTGTTTATATCAGCTTATTCACACAATACCGGAGGTAAGTAGAATTTTAGTGAAATAGAATAACCACCTGTTTCTATTTGATCTGTGCTTGTCGTCTTCCTTCTAGTTCACACCTCCATTACTCCCTCACTGCTTTAGTGAGGGGAAGCAGAGAACATTGTCGCTCCTGGGGATTGGAGGAGGGGAGGGGTGGCAGATTTGGTTTGGTTACCTATTTCATCCATAACACTGTGCATAATTGCTAAGCTGGTACTGTATTGTGGTGAGGTGACGAGCTAGTTTGTGTCAAGGTGCGATCAACTAAATGTAGTAAAACAAATGACTCCACTAGGATTAACATAGTGAGGACAGACTGGGCTCATACCATAAGGGTTCTACACATCTTCTCCCTGTGTCGGGTAGCTAGGTGTGTGGGTTGCTTTTCATTCAGCATGGGTTAACATTTCAATAGCGTGGGGGTAAGAAAGGTCTCTTGGGGGGGTAGAAGGGACCTCCTCGGCCCCCGCCAAATGGAGGGCCAGGACGCTTGCCCCCGCGGAACATGGGTGGCTCTCGGTTTAGGTGCGGGTGGAGAGGGGGGCCACGAGGGTGGAGTAGAGGTCTCTGGGGGATGGAGTTGATGGAGGGGCGGGGGTTGGGGGAGGGTAGGCGCAGGAGGGACGGCGAGGGACGGTGGGGATGGTTGGGGTTGGGGTGTCGGGGCTGGGCAGGCGGGCTAGCTGGAGGGTGCTGGAGCGGAGGAGCTTGGGGGCGAGGAAGCAGGGGGTCGCCTGAGGGAGAGGGAGGGGTGGAGGAGGAGGGAGAGGGGGATGGAGGAGGGAGGTTGATGCCATCCTTGACACGGCCCAATAAGGGAGGCGGGGCACCGGGGGTGCCGGGGCGGTGGAGAGGGGGTGCGTGGCGGGGAGCGAAATGCTCTTTGACTGTGCCGGGACGAGGCATCTTAGGGGGCTCCCCTAACAGAGAGGACATGAGGGGAGTGGGGCCACCTTTACCCCCCCTGGGTCCCCCTCCCATCCCCCCTCGGTCTCCTCCTCCGTCTGGGCGGACCTGGGGAGGGAGGGGCAGTTGGCGGTCAATGGGGACTAGAACCCCGCCTACCATGACTGCCGAGGGGGGGAGGAAGTTGCGCGGGGGTGGAGGGAGCTGGGGCATGGGAGGGGGTGGAGGGCGTGGGATGGGTGGAGGAGGGGAGTTGAAGAAGGGAGGAGGGGGGTGATGGTGGAGGTGTGAGGGGAGGGGACCCTGGGGGTTCTCCCCATGGTAGGGGGGCATCTGAAACTGGGGTGGGGGGCCGTGCGGATGAGGGTGGGGAGGGTGATTAGAATGAGGATGAGGGTGGTGGTGTGAGGTCGGGGGAGGCATGGTGGGTGAAGTCATGTCGTCAGAGCCGCCCTGAGGAGAAGGTGAGGGGGGCTGGGCATCCAGGTACCCTTCCTCATCGTACCACATCCCTCCGCCTGGCCTCCCCCCTTCTCCTCCACCCCCGCGACGCAGCCCTTGGCCAATCACGCGGATACTTTCCACCGTCTGGATGCGCTCTCCGGTTGGCTGGCGGTTTGAGAAGCCCCCCAGTGATTGGAAAGGTGCTCCCTCTGTGCAAGGCGACACCAGCGTCTCGATGCGGTGGTACTGCCCTCCCTCCCCGTCAGATGAGCCCCCACCATCCTCTCCTCCCCTCTTTCCCTTTTCATCCCTCGTTCCACTGATTCCTCCCTCCTCTGACCCGCTGCTGGTCTTGCGAGAACCTATGGACGCTCTCCTCTCTCCTTCGACTGATCTGTCATTCCCGTGACTCTTCCCGTGACTGTTCTGTCCATCCTTCTTGACCTTGCTGCTTCCCAGTGATGAAGAGCTAATCTTCCTCTTCGAATCTTCCTCCTTCAGCTTGGCGGCCTTCTTCCCCGCTCCGTAGCCTTGGAAACGAGAAGAGGAAGAGAGGAAGTCCACGTCGCTGCTGCTTCCTGTTGGGGTGATGACGGCGTCCCAAGGGTCACTGCGGTAGGCCGTGGGTGAAAGATCATGACCTATGGATGAGCCTAAGCTCTTGGGGTCACTGTTGAGGCCAAGGGGGTCAGAGGAGACACCCCCTGGTGTGTCCATGATTTCGTCCTGGGTGGGGGTGCCCCCGCTCTCATCCCTGACGGGGGTCCCGTCTACCCCGTCTCCCCCCAGCAGAGGGCTCCCATCCCCCAGGCCCAGACTGAACCCGGGGTTCCCCTGGAGGAAACGGTTGATCTTAGACTCTAGGCTGGGAGGAGAGACAGAGCGGCTAGGGAGAGGGGGAGGAGGAGGAGGGGAGGCCTCTCGGTTTTTCTCCCAATCCCTGGCTCCTCTGCTCCTCTCAGGTGTGTCTCGTTTGAGACTGTTGGTCAGGGGGGGTTTGGTGTTGCTAGGAGTGGTGGGTGTGGGGGGCCCCTTGGCTGCTGAGGAGTCTGGGGAGGCATGGGAGGAGGGGGCAGAGGAGGAGGAGCTACCAGACCTCAGCAGAGAGGACAGACCTGAGGAGAGAGAAGAGAAGATGGAGAGAAACAAAGATATGGGGAGGGAGAGAGAAAGTGGGGCGGGTGGAGATAATTACACCAGCAGATACACAAGTTACTCAGCATAAAAAGTGCCCCCCAAAACAATTCCAACAGAAGCCGTGCATATCCCATCTCAAAGTCTGTCTATAAATCTGCCTGTCTGGTTTACTATCTTGTGTGTGTCTCACCCTGTGTGTGGGTCTTTGACAGGGCGTTGAGGATGCCTTCAGGGGTGACGTTCACTCTGGACAGGATGCTGGCCAGGGCTGGGCTAGGAGGGGTGGGTCCAACTGGGGTTTTGGAGGAAGATGATTGGCCAGAGGGGGTGGTGGGAGTTCCAGGGGAGGGGCGAGACACAGGGCTGGCTGCTGAGAGAGACAGAGACACAGAGAGAAAGAGAGAGACAGAGAGAACAATCTTATGCAAACATGTTATAACATTTCTGTACCAGCATGTCACAGAATCCATATATTAACTCTGCTTATCTTGCCAAGTACAGACAAACACACACCTGTGTTCTTCATGGCTGATGTGATACTGCTCAGTATGGAGCTGATCTTGCCCAGGTCCACGTTGGCCAGGTTCATTCCCAGAGGAGCGGTCGGACCGCTAGGACCACTCACACCCGCGCTCGTAGGGGTGCTGGGGGTCACTGGCGTGGGGGTAGACATGGCTGCCTTTTTGAGAGGGGACTCGGTGGAGGTTCGAACGAGTGTGACAGGGGCGGGTTTTGCTGCGGTCTTGGAGCTGGTCACCTTGGAAACGGTGGCTGATGATGACTGCTTCTCAGCTGATGGAAACACAAGGGGTTAAAGTGTACATTTTGACAAGGTTTAGTCTCCTTGAGAATTCCCTACCCATCTCACCTGTGTTGGCTGTCTCCATGTCCTCCTCAGACAGATCCATGTCCTCCACATCTCTGTTGTCCCCCTCTCTCACAACCCCCATATCCCTCTCGTCCATGGCACTCCCATCCAGGTCCGGGTCAAAGCCCAGCCTACCCCCTCGGCCTCCTCCCAGCCCCAGGAAGGGGGAGTCAGAGCCGGTGGGTGAGGGAGCGTCCTCAGAGGGGGAGGGGATGGGAGAGTCCTCGGGACCGGGAAGGGAGGACTTGAGGGCATCCAGTTTACGTTTGAGGTTGACCACACGGTTGGCAAAGGTTTTATAGGCCTTAGAAAATTAGAACCATAGAATTAGATGTATTCGATTATTTATTTGATAGATGACAATCAGATTGATTGCCTGAATGACTGGTTAATACTCACGCTGGCCACGATCTTGACTTCCTTGTATTGCATCTCATAGAAGATGTCTGCGTTTCCCAGAGCCTCCAGCAGAGGGGGCCCTACAGGCATCTGGTTCTCCAGGAAACTGACAAACTCCTGCAGCTTCTGGCTGCCCTCTTCAAAGTCCTTGGCAAACTTGTTCCCTCCAGCCTTGTCTGGGGTAGAGATAAGTAATTTAAACAAGAGTACACAGAAGCCAGCCGCATCAATATGTCGGAGCCAGCGTGCATGTGCCCGGCCGCCACAAGGAGTCGCTAGAGCGCAATGGGACAAGGATATCCCAGCCGGCCAAACCCTCCCCTAACCCAGACGACGCTGGGCCAATTGTGCACCGCCTCATGGGTCTCCCGGTCGCGGCCGGCTGCGACACAACCCGGGGTCGAACCCGGATCTGTAGTGACACCTCTATCACTGATCAGTGTCTTAGACCGCCGCACCACTCAGGAGCGCTACTCTGATTGCTTTGCTTTACAATGTGCTTAATATTAGGAGAGCTGAGAAATAAATATAGGAGGCCTAGCCTATAGAAAGCTGATGGGATTCTCCTCTTTTTATTAGAGGCCATCAAAACTCTGTTTTCTCACACAATTGAATAGCATAGCCTATAGAAATGTTGTCCAACATGGGCTTATAGGAACATGTACTTTATTCTATGCATCAACCAGCTATGAGCTGGCTCTCGCTACACAACAGGTGATCCTATTCCCCTCAAACTCTTAATGCCAGGGCTCTCATGAAGTGTTTCATTTGACTTTCTATTGCATTGATGTCAGAGTGATTTGAGGGTCAATAGAGCGCTGAGTACCAGGCCATTAGCAAGTTTGGTAGGCTACTAATGACCATAGGGGACATCAGAGCGCCGTTTTGGAGACGCCTAGTTACCGTGATTCAACGGTCACGTGGAATTTGACTGCAGTCATGACCCGTGACTGCCGGTAATACAGTCACCGTAACCCTAGGCATGACCCCTGGCCTTAACCCTGTTTTGACCACTGACCTTTGAGTCTCTTGAGGGCCTCCGTGCTGCAGACGTCCACTCTGAGAGCTGTCAGCTGGGTCTCCCTCAGCTCCTCCTCCTCCACCACCCGTTTGAAGCCCGCCAGCTGCTCGATGAACGACTGGGGCTGGAGAGAGAGGGGGAAGGAAAGAGGGAGGGCGTGGGGAAGGAGGGAAAGAGTATTATTGTGTGCATCTCCATCAAGGGCCAATCATCAGTTGAAACAATAAAGCATCATCCCACCACTGTTTGGGTAAAAAGCTGAGGGATGGGCTGAAGAAATGGAACCACTCAAATTCATTGACAGAGCTATGGATACAAGGACTGACCATCCATGATATCAACATTATCGTTTTAACCATGTTGAGGCTATATAGTGTTCGATTACATTTGTTGTTTAGAAATATTGGAGTAAAACAAGCTTATATTTGGGGTTCTGATGGGGTGTGACAGTTGAACTAAGCTCATGAGGCATTTATTAAAGTTATATTCTTCAAGAATCAATGGGTACAAATCATTCATTTATCAAAACCAAAAATGGATGTAGCAACTGCAGATTACCCCTTTAAAAAGGGTAAAAGCAATTTAGCAGAGGACAGAATAAAATACACTTACTATGAAATCAGCCACAATCTTGGACTTCAGGGCAGCTTTGGGGTTGACTGGGGCTACAGGACAAAACCACAACACAACACACTGACCTGTTGACTCATACAGACACAGAGGTTACAAAAATAGAGAGAGACGGCAAAAGGAAAAGATGGTGACAGAGGAGAGAAAGAAATAGGAGCATAGGAGACTGACCTGGCGGAGGAGGCGTCTCTTTAGCCTTCTCTTTCTCCCTCTCTCTCTCCTTCTTGGCCAGGTTGGCTTTGAGCTGGGTGATGAGTTCCTCAGGATAGACGTTCCTCTCCTCCCAGATAGTGAAGATCCGCTCCACTGAATTACGCACCTTCGGGTCTCTGGCAAGACACCAGGTCAAAGGGCAAGAGGTTAGAAGGGCACAGATTCAGTCAGCAAGAGATTGGTGGTCAATTTCATCATACATGGGCTAATCCTAACTTCCACCTAAATCAGATGTTCACTTAGACTCCCCATTGACAATTAAAGCGTGCCTCAAATGGAAGTTAGGATGTGCCTCACAATATTCATATAATCCAGCACAGTTCACTCACTTGACCATTAGTGCAGCGTTGGGGAGCACCTCAGCGAAGGCTGAGCGGTAGACGATGGCGTTCTTTCTCTTGCAGTTCTGGATTACATCATTGGCTAGATAGAACAGATTCAGACGGTGGTTGGTGTCCGCTGATGGAGAGAAGGAGAGGAAGACAGGGAAGAAGAAGAATAGGTGGAGGAGGAAGAGGGTTAGTGGGTCCTCAGAAGCCTGATGTTTAACCACCTCAAAAACCTTAACCTGCCGAAGCCTAGACCACCCGAAGCCTAGACCACCCTCGCACAGTGGATGACCAGCCTAAACCTAGACCGCCCAGTGGATGACCAGCCTAAACCTAGACCGCCCAGTGGATGACCAGCCTAAACCTAGACCGCCCAGTGGATGACCAGCCTAAACCTAGACCGCCCAGTGGATGACCAGCCTAAACCTAGACCGCCCAGTGGATGACCAGCCTAAACCTAGGCCGCCCTCGCCCAGTGGATGACCAACCTAAACCGCCCTCGCCCAGTGGATGACCAGCCTAAACCTAGACTGCCCTGTGGAAGACCTATTAGCTCATGCATGCATTTTCTAATCAATTCTGGAAATATAGCAAAACCAACCAGTGTCCATGGGAAACTTCACTGAAATGACAAACAGTGCAGTGCTTTTACTAAGTGACAGTCAGATGTCATGACAAGCTGATATTCACTTTTCTATCTAAAGCATAATTAACGCACAGACAAAACGTCATTACTGCAGCGCACACTTTTTTCAACTGACAACTTCAACTGAAGCCCTGTGTTACAGGCAAGGCTAAGACATGGAAACCAAACAGGTTTGTCATGCAGGTAAATGGAGTCCAACATAAAGGAAGCCTGGTGGTTGGGAGAAAAACACAGCTTGAACTAGAGGTCGACCGATTATGATTTTTCAACGCCGATACCGATTACTGGAGGACCAAAAAACCCGCTACTGATTAATCGGCCGATTTTTACAATTTATTTGTAATAATGACAATTACAACAATACTGAATGAACACTTATTTTAACTTAATATAATACATCAATAAAATCAATTTAGCCTGAAATAAATAATGAAACATGTTCAATTTGGTTTAAATAATGCAAAAACAAAGTGTTGGAGAAGAAAGTAAAAGTGCAATATGTGCCATGTAAGAAAGCTAACGTTTAAGTTCCTTGCTCAGAACATATGAAAGCTGGTGGTTCCTTTTAACATGAGTCTTCAATATTCCCAGGTAAGAAGTCTTAGGTTGTAGTTATTATAGGAATTGTAGGACTATTTCTCTCTATACAGCCACCCTCAAAGCAGCGTTACCCATGCAGAGCAAGGGGAACAACTACTCCAAGTCTCAGAGCGAGTGACGTTTGAAACGCTATTAGCGCGCACCCCGCTAACTAGCTAGCCATTTCACATCGGTTACACCAGCCTAATCTCGGGAGTTGATAGGCTTGAAGTCATAAACAGTGCAATGCTTGAAGCATTGCGTAGAACTGCTGGCAAAACGCACGAAAGTGCTGTTTGAATGAATGCTTACGAGCCTGCTGGTGCCTACCACCGCTCAGTCAGACTGCTCTATGAAATATCAAATCATAGACTTAATTATAATATAATAAACACACAGAAATACGAGCCTTAGGTCATTAATATGGTCGAATCTGGAAACTATAATTTCGAAAACAAAACGATTATTCTTTCAGTGAAATACGGAACCGTTCCGTATTTTATCTAACAGGTGGCATCCCTAAGTCTAAATATTGCTGTTACATTGTACAACCTTCAATGTTATGTCATAATTACGTAAAATTCTGGCAAATTAGTTTGCAACGAGCCAGGCGGCCCAAACTGTTGCATATACCCTGACTCTGCGTGCAATGAACGCAAGAGAAGTGACACAATTTCACCTGGTTAATATTGCCTGCTAACCTGGATTTATTTTAGCCAAATATGCAGGTTTAAAAATATATACTTCTGTGTATTGATTTTAAGAAAGGCATTGATGTTTATGGTTAGGTACAGTCGTGCAACGATTGTGCTTTTTTCGCAAATGAGCTTTTGTTAAATCATCCCCCGTTTGGCGAAGTTGGCTGACTTTATTAGGAAGAAATAAATAGTCTTCAAACAGTTCGCAACAAACCAGGTGGCCCAAACTGCTGCATATACCCTGACTCTGTTGCAAGAGGTGACACATTTTCCCTAGTTAAAAGAAATGCATGTTAGCAGGCAATATGCAGGTTTAAAAATATATACTTGTGTATTGGACACGCTAGATAAACTAGTAATATCATCAACCATGTGTAGTTAACTAGTGATTATGATTGATTGTTTTTTATAAGATAAGTTTAATGCTAGCTAGCAACTTACCTTGGCTTCTTACTGCATTCGCGTAACAGGCAGGCTCCTCGTGGAGTGCAATGTAAAGCAGGTGGTTAGAGCGTTGGACTAGTTAACCGTAAGGTAGCAAGATTGAATCCCTGAGCTGACAAGGTAAAAATCTGTCGTTCTGCCCCTGAACAAGGCACTTAACCAACCGTTCCTAGGCCGTCATTGAAACTTTCTTATTTAAGAACACAGACTTGCCTAGTTAAATAAAGGTGTACAAAAAATATTTTTAAAAAGATTAAAACATTTTTTATTGAATTAAAAAAGAATAATATTAAAAAAAAGCTACAACATAAAAAAAAAGGCTAAAAAAATATTAAAATAAAAAAATATAAAAACAAAAAATACATCTAAAAATGTTTTGGGCAAATCGGAGTCCAAAAATACCGATTGTTATGAAACCTTGAAATCGGCCCTAATTAATCGGCCATTCCGATTAATCGGTCGCCCTCTAGCTTGAACGGCAATATAAAGGCTCTAACATCTCCCTCCTTGAATATATGAAGATCCAGTTCAACATGTTCAAAGATGCAGCATGCAACACGGTTGTCACAATGTCAATAATAATGTTCAGCACCGCCACCTATTCATTCATGACACATTGTTTTCAGACAGATGAACAGAGCAGACAGCGTCGTCACACTCTGACACAAGACAACGTTCATGACATTCATGTAATTAAAAAAATGTAAATGAATCAAAGCTGGAGAATGTCATACATTCAAAAGCCTGCACACCCAGAGTTAAGGTATTCAAAGTGATCAGCTGATGGAGTAGGGAATACGGACACAGATCAGGTTCTGATCCAAACAAGACTAGAAACGGTATGTACAAGTCCCACAATATCAATTAGGGTCATTGAAGCCTTATTGATAAACTGAAAGTGATATTAGCCTACGCCCTACAGCCTCAGCATCTTGTGCAGGACAGCTGTGATGACTAGTGTAAACCAACTAAGTAGGGTATATCTTAGTAAATGGTAACAAAATAAAACAGAGATACATTACCACCTTGTAACATAAAATAACAATACAGAAGCCTTTCATACATCTCAGTTGTGTCCAAGTGGAGAACGGTTAGCAAGTCAAAGGAGAGAGAAACGTCCCCACTGGCGAGTTGGAAAGTATACAACCAGGGCAGGAAGTGATGAAGACTGAGCACAGAACAGAAAACAACAAGCTCTATGCTGTCTACAGTACACAAACCAAACAGCATGGGCTCCCGAGTGGCGCAGCGGTCTAAGGCACTGCATCTCACTGAAAGAGGCGTCACTACAGTCCCTGGCCCAGCGTGGTCCAGGTTTGGCCGGGGTAGGCAGTCATTGTAAATAAGAACAAATTCTTAACTGACTTGCCTAGCACTACGGATTGAATCGAGCCCCGAAGATATCCAATGAATGTAACAATGATTTCTAATTCATATCCAAAGTTTATTACATGAAACGGCTCTTCTTCGAAAAGATCCTGGAGTCAAAAAATAGAACTTGCTAAAGTCTAGGCCTGTCTGAGTTGCACAGGAGTGGTGGGGAAGGGGAAACAGTTCAAAATATCAAATAAACAAATCGCTTTCAATAGCAAAAGTGTCCCAGCTTCCTTCCCTGGCTTAAGCTACAGTGGGGGGGAAAAGTATTTGATCCCCTGCTGATTTTGTACGTTTGCCCACTGACAAAGAAAGGATCAGTCTATAATTTTAATGGTAGGTTTATTTCAACAGTGAGAGACAGAATAACAACAAAAATATCCAGAAAAACGCATGTCAGAAATGTTATAAATTGATTTGCATTTTAATGAGGGAAATAAGTATTTGACCCCCTCTCAATCAGAAAGATTTCTGGCTCCCAGGTGTCTTTTATACAGGTAATGAGCTGAGATTAGGAGCACACTCTTAAAGGGAGTGCTCCTAACCGCAGCTTGTAACCTGTAAAAAAGACACCTGTCCACAGAAGCAATCAATCAATCAATCAGATTCCAAACTCTCCACCATGGCCAAGACCAAAGAGCTCTCCAAGGATGTCAGGGACAAGATTGTAGACCTACACAAGGCTGGAATAAGCTACAAGACCATCGCCAAGCAGCTTGGTGAGAAGGTGACAACATTTGGTGCGATTATTCGCAAATGGAAGAAACACAAAAGAACTGTCAATATCCCTCAGCCTGGGGCTCCATGCAAGATCTCACCTCGTGGAGTTGCAATGATCATGACAATGGTGAGGAATCAGCCCAGAACTACACGGGAGGATCTTGTCAATGATCTCAAGGCAGCTGGGACCATAGTCACCAAGAAAACAATTGGTAACACACTACGCTGTGAAGGACTGAAATCCTGCAGCGCCCGCAAGGTCCCCCTGCTCAAGAATACATATACATGCCCGACTGAAGTTTGCCAATGAACATCTGAATGACTCAGAGGACAACTGGTGAAAGTGTTGTGGTCAGATGAGACCAAAATGGAGCTCTTTGACATCAACTCAACGTGTTTGGAGGAGGAGGAATGCTGCCTAGGACCCCAAGAACACCATCCCCACCGTCAAACATGGAGGTGGAAACATTATGCTTTGGGGATCATTTTCTGCTAAGGGGACAGGACAATTTCACCGCATCAAAAGGACGATGGACCGTCAAATCTTGGGTGAGAACCTCCTTCCCTCAGGCAGGGCATTGAAAATGGGTCGTGGATGGGTATTCCAGCATGACAATGACCCAAAACACATGGCCAAGGCAACAAAGGAGTGGCTCAAGAAGAAGCACATTAAGGTCCTGGAGTGGCCTAGCCAGTCTCCAGACCTTAATCCCATAGAAAATCTGTGGAGGGAGCTGAAGGTTCGAGTTGCCAAACGTCAGCCTCGAAACCTTAATGACTTGGAGAAGATCTGCAAAGATCAGTGGGACAAAATCCCTCCTGAGATGTGTGCAAACCTGGTGGCCAACTACAAGAAATGTCTGACCTCTGTGATTGCCAACAAGGGTTTTGCCACCAAGTACTAAGTCATGTTTTGAAGAGGGGTCAAATACTTATTTCCTTCATTAAAATGCAAATCATTTTATAAAATTTTTGACATGTGTTTTTCTGGATTTTTTTGTTGTTATTCTGTCTCTCACTGTTCAAATAAACCTACCATTAAAATTATAGACTGATCATTTCTTTGTAAGTGGGCAAACGTACAAAATCAGCAGGGGATCAAATACTTCCCCCCCCACTGTATATTGTAAAGACGAATACTTGCAAATCTTCAGTTGAGAATATTGCAGAATGATTAGGACTAGGACATGTGATTGGGTGTAGATGTGGGGCCTTGGATGGAACACCTGTTGCATCACTGTTCTACTGCATCACTGTTCTACTGCATCACTGTTCTACTGCATCACTGTTCTACTGCAGCTGACACCGTAGTCTAGGTGGACACAGACTCATTTCAACAGACCAAAGAACACAGACACTCTGGTCAAACTGTCCACGTCTGGGGGTTTAAAGTTTCAACCTCCAAAGCCATAGTGATGGGGGGATATATATAGTTACATATCAGGATATTCTTTTTGATGTTGTTTTGACAATGTTGCAATATTATTTTGGGCTAGTTGGCGGCACGTGCAACAAAACTCCAGTATTTTTCCATAGCTTGTTCTCAATCATTTTAAATAGGGAACCAATTGTTTTCAGCACTTTTATTTCCATGACTGATCACAACTTTCTCATGGCCCTCTAGTGCCTCTGCAGTGGACATATGGTGAGCAATATGTTTGGAACTTCAAATCGCAATAAAATCTTAGTATCAAAATCGCAATAGACATAGTATCAGCACCAAAGTATGGTGATAATATGGTATTGTGAGGTCCCTGGCAATTTCCAACCCTCGCAGTCTGCTTGGCCAGGCAGACTGCGATGCCACGTAAACCACCAGATAGCAATCATGGGCAAATGATGCATGTCAACTGGAATTACAACAGCATTAAGCTTAGCGTACCTCTAAGAGGGACCGCCCAGTTTGCAGAAATTGGTTCCCAAACCTTTTCTGTTCCGTGACCCACATAAAAGCTTTTCAGTACCACCACCGGGGGGGGGGGGGGGGACCAGTGGTTCCTCCTGACCCAACACAGAAATCACTGACCTAGTACAAGCGAGCCAGTACCAGATATTTTGGGTACCTAATTAACATGCTTTTAGCCTTCCAAACCAAACCGTGATGAACTGAAGTTGTAGTGGCACAATATGTGTACCACTACCTGCACCAGCTCAGGTACAGTATGATTCACTCTGCAAGTGGAAAAAAGGTATGTGTTCAGAAACGGAACATCACATAGGCCTCTACTACTGTAAACAATAAACACTTATGTGTTTTCTCAATCTGTTATTTCCAGTTGGTCATGCAACACATTACAACAGTATTTTCTCTGGAAGATTTCTTTTTCATTGGGGGGAGACCCAATAACATATGTTAAAATTATTTTAAATATTTGACCATGCATATAGCATATGCATGGTCCATATTATCAGGTATGCTATTAGCATTATCACCTGTAGCCCAACTGATGCAGCATAGTGGCTATAAATAAATAGGCTGAAGCATAGGGTTGCTTATCTGCATTTACCCTATTGGCCTAATCATTAGCTAGATCCTAAATGTAATCTTTTAACTAGTTATCCTATTAGTGAAATATCCCAAAAAACTTGCATAAATAGTGAATATAATGTAGCCCTTCCTACCTGTTAGGGTAACCTGGGGTATTCCTGCCACCCGGGGTAACGCAACCCCCCTGCTGCTACTTCTTACCGAAACCACTTCATGTCACGCCCCCCCCCAACACTTTCCCTGGTTGCCACTGTTCTTGCTCAACTAAAAATGGCATCGGTTTCAGCACCATTTTTTTGGTCACCCTCCCAAAAACAAGCGAAGTAGGGTGTCGTTTCACACTAAGGTACCTTACAATTGACTGTGTTACATTTAGCCCCACTCTCCCCTATACACTCACAGTAAATTGCAGTGATAATGTGCTTAACCATGATGCTGCTAAAACCTCTGTGGTGCAGTTCGCACATATTCAGGAGTTAAGAAATAAATAAAGTAGGAATGGAAAGCTGGCAACCCCCTCTTTTTAACAAAGGCCATTAAAACTGCTTTTCCCTGCGATTGCAAGAATTTTTGTGCATCCATTTGTCAGAATGCAGGTTTCCCTCCCTATAGCACTCATAACATGAATGAATCTCACGAGGGAAATATATTAACTATTCTACTATGCGGTTATCTGATTTGTCTAGTCATTACATTTTGTTTGCAGGAAAAAAGTAAATGTGGACTGGACTGTTCTAGCATCAGTGTGCCTCGACAGAAATATGTATGTTTCATATTTTTGGGGCGTGGCAGCAATGATCTTGTCGTGGCACAGCGCCACAGTTAAATGAGTGCAGCGGAAACACTGCATTACAACACAACCCTTGGAGCTGAACTGTTAACACGGCCATCCAACATTCAGTGAAAATTAAAACTTTTGAGTTGAAAGTTTAACCTTGACAACGAAGCCTACAACTCACCAAGTTTATCTTTAGTTGACTGAGTTCAAAAGCTAGTTTGAATGTTTGAGGACATCATACATAAAGCACAGCACCATAGACAACATATATACATGTGGTTGAGCCAATGACAGGGACAGAGAGAGATGGGAACACAATGCAACCTTGCAAATGTTAAGTCTACTGCAGTGCAATTAATTTTAAGTTAAGGAAAACTGCTCAGGGCAATGAAAGCGTTGAAAACCAGCTAAACCTTTATAGATGGAGGCAAGGAAAGTGGGCAACATCAGTTTCCATAAACAACAAAAAACTGGCATATCTATTTCCATGGCATATCCATATCCCACCATGCACTTCATAAAATAACCCCTCAAAAACACAATGAATGACATTGTCAAAGTTTAGGTCTAGGCCTACTCTAACTAGCTAAGAATTTTACCCCAGTGTTTGACAAACATAGACAGCTATGCCAAACACTGGAGTTAAGATCTTAGCTTGGTCTACCCAGGGGCATTGCGAGGGGTGGTGGGTCAGAGCGCTGTCAATCTGGCTCAGATTGGAGAGAAAGGGCAGTGAGTTTATTCTGGCGGGAAGGCTGTTTGATTGGCTGGCTGGCTTTTTGGGGACTACGGAGAGCCCAGCATGACTTCTCTCTCAGTTGAGTTGACAAAAGCAGTGCAGAGGTGGAAAATTGCTAGGTAACTGCTGTTTGACTTGACAGAAAACTAAACTAGTTTCCCAGTGTATAGCCAGTGTAGGTGTTTATAGCTTAAGGCTATGGCATGTGTTTGTTCTAGAATGTTATGCATGTCCCTTATTGACTGAGGTGAATGAAGCTACATCAGCCAAAGTGATAATGGCTGGAGTTATTTTTGCCATTCCCCAAATAGCATTTTAGAGCTTTTAGATTGTATTGAAACATACATCTTAAACATGTCTTGGATGGGGGAGTTACCACTGGACTTGGTGGTAGTATCTAACTTGAATACGGATCAATATGGATCACTTCACATGTATTTATTTTAATACATTTGGGCAGATACAAATGAACAGTTGAAACAGCAGAGGTGGCAACAAGTCTCAGAGTGGTAGGGCTCATCTTTTCCACTGGGCCTGGAGTTCTTCCTGATCTGGTAACCTAACCAGGTAAAACACCAGACCTTATGACAGTGATTAATCAGTTGGAAAAAGGTTTTATATGGACTATAATGGGACCAGTTTTTCTAATCAGGTCAGAAAACTCCTGGCCCTGGGGAGGATGAAACCCCTGTCAGACTGCAGCAACCTTGTACTTGTTCATATGAATTATGTTTTAAAACACAGACCACTATGATTGGACAATAGAACTCTGGGCTGAGCTTGCTTTATACAGGCTTGTATCATGTAGACGGTAACTCTTATGTAATCACTATTGTGTTGACTAATTATTTCCAGTTTTAATCACCTTGGATTGAAAAGGTCTAGGTAGCCTAACCAGCCCAAGTTTGAATATAAATCCAACTTGATCACATGTTCTCCTAATGCAAACATATGGGCCATAAATACATAACGTTACAGCTTTGTTTATCCTGGCCAGGGGAATAGGGCGCATAGTAGACCGTGTGTTGTTAGTAGCCTACAGATTATCAGACTGAGCAATCGTCTCGTTTTCTTCACATACAGCATACCAGATCGCTAATGTTTAGGTGTAGGATGCTGCAACATTCATGTAAAGAGTTTTTGCTTGTGTCTGTCGGGGCTGATGTGTTATCATATTTGCTAAATAAATAGGCCTATGCAGGAAAGTGGTGAGCGCTTTGCTGGATGTGCGATTGGTCAAGACACACACCGAACATGCAGTTATCCGATGTGCGAGTTGACGAATCATGAGGAAAATATGCCCCCCCCCCCCCCCCCCCAAAAAAAACTACTTTGTCCCCCTTTTGAATTGCTTTTGTCGATATTTTGTATTAAAGTAAACCAGATAGCCACCCGTTTGCCGGCGGCACAAACAGTTATGCAATACGTCGTATTTTAAGCCAATTTAACGCTTTTTGTTGTACAATTTGCTAATTTCCCATGGCCACATGACTGGTGTTGGCCCCCTCTTTGCCACCCCGTTAAAACAACCATACAATCGACCCTGGGCCTAACCCAGATTTCTTCCTAAAGGCCGATTTTTCAGACCACTTGCTTACCCAGCAACATGTATCACCTGTGCTCTGTCAACACTACCCCCATTTTAACTCTAGTTCAAACACATTTGATAGTTTGGCTAGCTAGCTAATTACCTGGCTCCTCTATCCTCTGCAGTTCTGCAAAAACATAGTGCATGCGATGCGCACTAAACAGGTCCAATGTCGAACCACATGTGCAGACAGGTCAGGTTCGAGCAAACTAAATTCATCACACGTCGCTAGTTAACGTTAATATACATAACGATATGCTGAACTGCAGCTACTGGTAGGTACTAACTACCTTACTATAACTAGTTAGTTACATTAGCTTGCAAGGCAGCTAACTATATGTACAAAGCACACGTTTTATTACCCATCTTATTTTAGCTATGCATGAACTTTATGGAGTCAACATTTTTAGGTAACACATTAGGAACATCATTGATTAGCTAACGTGTGTATAGTAGCAGGGAAAGCTAGCTAACGAATGACAAGCTAACGTTAGCTACTCACATTTCTTGAGCCACTTCATCCAGTACCGAACGATAAGGCTGTGATACTTTTTATTTTCAATGCACCAGGTCGACAGCCCCTGTATAGACTCCATAGTGTTGGAAACTCCTTGAAATCTTCGGTCCAGGGTGGCCTCCAAAGCGCCGCGGCCACCGTGGCCGCTAACGGCTCCAGAACCCGCCGCCATTTTTCCAGTTCTCTCTGGTACTGCAGACACGGACACCGCAGTGAGTCATGAAGGTAGCAAAAGTGTGACAGACAGGCGAAAGGAGACACGCCCCCTACAGATCCAGGGTCAGATTCTGAAAACTGACCTAATAACAGTTGAGGGCCAGGCAACTTCAACAGTTTGACCAATATTTACCAGCCGAAAGGGGTGTGTTAAATTGGTTGCATTCAATCGCAAGCATTATAAAACGACACCTCTCACTGTGTTACCAATCCAATGCAGCAGCTGAAAATAATTTATAAAGTGCACAAAGGTATAAAGCTTTCATTTTTCATTAAAGTGTATTGTCCTGCATGTGTTTATTGGCAACAGATACAGGATCAAACATAAGGAGAAGACACTTTATCCATAACAACATCTAAAGAAAATAAAACAATTTTAGGTCAGTCAATACTTGACTAAATGTGGTCATTCCACAAAAAACTAATTGTCAATTTCCTATAAAAATAAAATAAAAACAAGAGGCCAAAAACATGACACAAAATCCAGTCAAATGTATGATCTCATACGTGTCAAAGTCTTTAGTTAACCAACCTATCAGCGTAGAAGTTTTGTTTATTCGAAACAGGGCTTTTGCTTGGGAATAGTACATTGCGGCAATATTTCAGAACTGTATTTGGACCACAGCTTGGCTTACACTCAGGAACTGTAGTCAGGTAGAGAAGCCAATAGCAAGCTATAGAACACTCACACAGTGGAGAGATGTCAGCCATAGTATTAAAACACTGACACATACTGACAGCCTGAATGACACCCTAACTACTAGAAAGATGGTCTCACAGTTATCAACTCTTCCACAAAATGTGATTGCAGAACAGTGTACACCTCGCTCAATAATATCTGTACACACCATATATCCCTCCTAATCTACGACCTCGCCCTCATCCATTCTCTAACCAGCACTTCCTTTCATTCATTCACTCCCAATCCATCTCCCTCCCTGTCTTAAGTCAAGTCACCACACAATAACAGGCAGGCAGTCAGCCATACAAGGCTGGGTTGGGGTTGTGAATGTATCTGTAAGAGGGGTAGAATCACCCCTGACCTTTGCATGTCTCTGGTGCACGAGGTAACAATGTGCTTCACCACTGATCCAGGATCAGATAACTCCCAACCCTAACCATTATGAGGATGAACAACTATCGGACCCTGGGTCAGTGGTAAGGGATCCTTCTGCCTCCTCAGCTCTCTAGTGATGTTCTCCCTTCAGTCATCAGTGCTCTCCAGCACGCTCTGGCTCAGAGCCAGGTCCCAGTAGTGTTCTGTCCCGTGCTTCTTAAAGTGTTCTCTAGCCATGTTCTCTGTAGGACACTGCTTAAACTTCATCTCCCCGTAGTTACGCTCCTTAGCCGTGCCCTAGGAGGAGGGAGGAGAGAAAACAGCAGGGGGAGAAAGAGAAAGACAAGGTTAGATCAGTCTATACTGTGTTTACAATCAATCCATTCTAAAGAAGCCAGTTGTCCAAGATGAACATGATTAGTATATGAAGCATGCATTACACTCCGGGAGCGTTAGTGAAATAAGATGTAATGGTTAACCACTCACCTCCCAGACCAGGCTGCATCTGTTGTTCTTCTTGGTCTCATCGTCTGCATCTGGATCTGACAGACAGAGGAGAAAGGAAAAGGATTCAGAACCGCAACAACTACAGTGAAGTATTATGTAATATAAACAGTAACACATACAGCGTGGATCATCAACTAGATTCAGCTATGGGCCCATTTTTTCTTGAGCAGATGGTCAGGGGGGCGGAACATAATTAAAAATCATTTGCAAATTGGCCGCAAGGAGCCCATACAGATATAACATTTGACTAAAACAATCATTTCAAACCATGCTTACATTTGTAAACGATCACATAGTGGCAAGAAAAAGTATGTGAACCCTTTGGAATTACCTGGATTTCTGCATAAATTGTACATCAAATTTGATCTGATCTTCATCTAAGTCACAACAATAGACAAACAGTGTGCTTAAACAAAATTGTATTTTTGTCTACATTGAATACATAATTTAAACATTCACAGTGTAGGTTGGAAAAAGTATGAACTCTGAGACTAATGACTTCTCCAAAAGCTAATTGGAGTCATGAGATGAGAGATGTTGGTTAGAGATGCCTTGCCCTATATAAAAAATTTTTTTTTTAAATGATGTAAACCATGTCTCGAACAAAAGAGAAGAGATTACAGAAACCTAAGATGGAGAATTGTTGACTTGCATAAAGCTGGAAAGGATTACAAAAGTATCTCTAAAAGCCTTGATGTTCATCAGTCCACGGTAAGACAAATTGTCTATAAATGGAGAAAGTTTAGCAACACTACTGCTCTCCCTAGGAGTGGCCGTCCTGCAAAGATGCCTGCAAGAGCACAGTGCAGAATGCTCAATGAGGTTAAGAAGAATCCTAGAGTGTCAGCTAAAGACATACAGAAATCTCTGGAACATGCTAACATCTCTGTTGACGAGTCTACGATACGTAAAACACTAAACAAGAATGGTGTTCATGGGAGGACACCACGGAAGAAGCCACTGCTGTCCAAAAAAAACATTGCTGCACGTCTGAAGTTTGCAAAAGTGCATCTGGATGTTCCACAGCGCTACTGGCAAAATATTCTGTGGACAGATGAATCTACAGTTGATTTGTTTGGAAGGAACACACAACACTATGTGTGGAGAAAAAAAAGGCACAGCACACAAAACATCAAAACCTCATCCCAACTGTAAAGTATGGTGGAGGGAGCATCATGGTTTGGGGCTGCTTTGCTGACAGCTTGCTATCATCGACAGAAAAATGAATTCCCAAGTTAATCAAGACATTTTGAAGGAGAATGTTAGGCTGTCTGTCTGCCAATTGAAGCTCAACAGAAGTTAGGTGATGCAACAGGACAACGACCCAAAACACTGAAGTAAATCAACAGAATGGCTTCAACAGAAGAAAATACACCTTCTGGAGTGGCCCAGTCAGAGTCCTGACCTCAACCCAATTGAGATACTGTGGCATGAACTCAAGAGAGCAGTTCACACCAGACATCCCAAGAATATTGCTGAACTGAAACAGTTTTGTGAAGAGGAATGGTCCAAAATTCTTCCTGACCATTGTGCTGGTCTGATCCGCAACTACAGAAAACGTTTGGTTGAAGTTATTGCTGCCAAAGGAGGGTCAACCAGTTATTAAATCCAAGGGTTCACATACTTTTCCCACCCTGCACTGTGAATGTTTACATGGTGTGTTCAATAAAGTCATGAAAATGTATCATTGTTTGTGTGTTATTAGTTTAAGCAGACTGTGTGTCTATTGTTATGACCTAGATGAAGATCAGATCAAATTTTATGACCAATTTATTTAGAAATCCAGGTATTTCCAAAGGGTTCAAATACTTTCTTGCCACTGTATACATCTCTTATGTTCGGAATACTTTGGAACAGATTTCCAAAAATTACAATCACTTGGAGTTGATTTGTTGCCGTTTTTAGTATTTTATGAGCCAATCAGTTGTGTTGTAATACGGTAGGGGTGGTATACAGAAGATAGCCCTATTTGGTAAAATACCAAGTCCATATCATGGTAGGTCAGCTCAAATAAGCAAAGAAAAACGACAGTCCATCATTACTTTAAGACATGAAGGTCAGTCAATACGGAAATTAAAAACTTTGAAAGTTTCAAGTGCAGTGACAAAAACCATCAAGCGCTATGATGAAACTGGCTCTCATGAGGACCGCCACAGGAAAGGAAGACCCAGAGTTACCACTGCTGCAGAGAATAAGTTCATTAGTTACCAGCCTCAGAAATTGCAGCCCAAATAAATGCTTCAAAGAGTTCAAGTAACAGACATCTCAACATCAACTGTTCAGAGGAGACTGTGTGAATCAGGCCTTCATGGTTGAATTGCTGCAAAGAAACCACTACTAAAGGACACCAATAAGAAGAAGAGACTTGCTTGGGTCATGAATGATGAGCAATGGACAGACCATTATGTCCTTTGGTCTGGAGTCCAAATTTGAGTTTTTTGGTTCCAACCGCCGTGTCTTTGAGACGCAGAGTAGGTGAACGGATGATCTCTGCATGTGTGGTTCCCACCTTGAAGCATGGAGGAGGAGGTGTGATGGTGCTTTGCTGGTGACACTGTCAGTGATTTATTTAGAATTCAAGGCACAGCATGGCTACCACAGCATTCGACAGCCATACGTCATCCCATCTGGTTTGGGCTTAGTGGGACTATCATTTGTTTTTCAACAGGACAATGACCCAAAACATATCTCCAGGCTGTGTAAGGGCTATTTGACCAAAGGAGAGTGATGGAGTGCTGCATCAAATGACCTGGCCTCCACAATCACCCGACCCTAACCCAATTGAGATTGTTTGGGATGAGTTGGACAGCAGAGTGAAAGAAAAGCAGGCAACAAGTGCTCAGTGGAAACTCCTTCAAGACTGTTGGAAAAGCATACCTCATGAAGCTGGTTGAGAGAATGCCAAGAGTGTGCAAAGCTGTCATCAAGGCAAAGGGTGGCTACTTTGAAGAATCTAAGACTTAAAATATATTTTGATTTGTTTAACACTTTTTTGGTTACGACATTATTCCATATGTGTTATTTCATAGTTGTGATGTCTTCACTATTATTTTGCCATGTAGAAAATAGTACAAATAAAAGAAAAACCCTTGAATGAGTCGGTGTCCAAACTTTTGACTGGTAGTGTATATATAAATTAAATTCTCACCATCTCTCTTGGAGTTGTGTTCTTCCCATTTGATTCTGCTCAACATGAGCCTCTTGAACTTCTTCTGGGCTTTGGGACCTAAGAGAACAGTACATGCATGCTCAGTCATGTAGTTAACTCTGGGCTAAAGAAGAACCCATTCACAGCAACAAGTCATAAGAAATGTTATGAGATTTTCATGAGTAATTCATGGTAATTAAAGGTAGCTTGAATGGTTCAGACTCAGTGAAAGTAGACCCCATTTAAAGAGACTAATATGGTCCCTCTCCTCCTTCCCTCCATCCACCCACCCCTCTCTCACCTCCCTCCACCACCACCATGTTGACATCTCGGTGTAGCACCACGGTGCCCGTCAGGTACAGCTGGTTGGCGTTAGCTTCCACCTTAAACTTCTTAGCCGGGTTGTGGAGGTTACGGATCCTGAGGGAAAGCGAGGGGGTGAGCGAGCAAGTACGAATGAGTAGGAAAGGCACACGGACACACTAAGCCGTAAATAGTTACATGTGCACAGAGACTTACCTAAACACTATAACATGCACACAAAACCTTACGCTATCCAGAGACAAACCCTAACTCACCTATAGACTGAGATGTGAACTCCAAGACTCAGGTCCTCTTTCAGCTTCTTCACCTTCTTCTCTTTTCTCTGCTCAGTTGTGAGCTTCCGGGCTGCATTGGCCTCCTCATGGGCCCTGAGGACAAACACACAGACAGCTGGTTATGTTGTGAGAGATGTCATATGGAGGGAGAGGACAGAAATGGGGAGTCAGGAAGTGGGTAAAATAGGAGCAGTGATAGATGGGAGGCAGAAAAGAGGAGGGGGGAGAGAGAGCGAGGAGAAATGGGTTAATAGATGAGGGAGGGGTAAGAGAAAGAAGGGACAATACAGAGAGAAATGTGTAGTGGTTTGACTTACTTCTGTCTCTTGGCCATCTGTGCTCTGACGTGGGCCTCTACCTTAGTGGGATCCTGTACTGCCTCCGTACCCAGCACTCTCATCAGGTTAGAGATGCGCACTGAAACGGGGAAGAGAGGAATACAGGCCTCAAACAGGACTACCACTCAGTAAAACTTCAAATTGAAAAGAAAAGCAGCCTTACTTCAACAGCCCTGATCTCTATCCTACCTTTAGGTTCTGGGGGGGGCATGAGCCCCAGTCGGACCTTCTCCTGTAGCTCTTTCTGTCCCTCCCTGCGAGTCTGTCTCCTCAGCTTCTTCTGTTCCTTCTTAGTCAGGTACACTCCCAGAGTCACTCCTGGCTTGTCTGTGTCCACTGGAGAGAGGGAGACCAACACTGAGAGCAGCCTTCTCAAGCTGAACAGTAATCTACGCCTCTCGGTCAGGTTGTCAACAAGGCAGCATGGTGCATCGTTCAGAAACATACATCTCTTTTCCATAAAATATGTTTGAATTTTCAAACTAGTTTTCATCTGGAAGGCAGATAAAGGGTTTCTATCAAAACCAATCCCTTTGTCGTGTGAAAACAGAATCCTAGTCATTACTCCACACGCTTAATTAGGTCACTTTTGTTTTGAGCTGAGTTCGCCTTGGGCTTTGAACAAGTCCACTGGGTCACACTTGGGCGTCAGCCCCGTTCCAAATCGAACGCAGTCAACTTTCACCCATGCAAAACACGCCTACACGGGCGGCCGGGTGAGATGAATCTAACCCCCTGACTAATATCCAGGAGCCCTTTTTGGGACCTTGACATAAAAGTAACATCAAAGAAGGGATGTGTGTGGTTACCCGGGGGGCTGATCTGAGCAGGGTGCTCCACCAGGTTTGTGACTCCAAACAACTCCATCGTCACAAAATTGGTCTCTGTGGATCTGAGAGAGAAGAGATGTGATCACATCAACAAGAAATCTGGAAAATGGTGGAGAGGACTTTCATGACAATTCTTGAAAAGGTATACAACTTGGATATAGATGTTTGGATGATAATATTGAGCTAGTAAAGTGGGGGTTAAATGTGTAAAGACTCACAGGTCAATGTTGGAGGGGAGGATGTACGAGTCCCACCACTCAATGATGGGCACCTGCCCGTCTCCCAGCATCTTCTTGGGGGCAAAGAGGGCCAGCTTGGTGGAGGCCTGGATCCCTGTCTTCTTGGCTGCCTGGGCGATCTCTGTCTGCAGCTTCTCCAACTGGGCCTGGACAGGGGACGGAGGTGGTTTTGGTTGTTTCATTTCCATTTTGCAGTTCATTTTACACTCTACAAATAAGCTTTTCTTCTCTGTGTATTGATCAATTGTTGTGAAACGCTTTCAAAATAATAAAAGGCTATGGTGAGAGGTGGAAGGTGATGGGTCAGGGGTCAGATTTGGTACCTTAGTTCTGATCCTCTGGGCGATCTTCTCAAAGCGTCCCTGCTCGTGGAACTTGAAGCCCTTCTTGGCTCGCTGGGCGGGTGCTATGTTAACACGCCCGTCAAAGTATATAGTGGACTCCAGGTCCTCGCCAGGCTTCTCCTTCAACTGCTGACGAAACTGCTCCCTCTTCACCGCACGGATATTAGCTGTGGACGGAGAGGAGACGAACGAACACAGTCAGATATTAGCTGTGGACGGGGAGGAGACGAACGAACACAGTCAGATATTAGCTGTGGACGCAGAGGAGACGAACGAACACAGTCAGATATTAGCTGTGGACGGGGAGGAGATGAACGAACAGTCAGATATTAGCTGTGGACGGGGAGGAGACGAACGAACAGTAAGATATTAGCTGTGGACGGAGAGGAGACGAACGAACACAGTCAGATATTAGCTGTGGACGCAGAGGAGACGAACGAACACAGTCAGATATTAGCTGTGGACGGGGAGGAGACGAACGAACACAGTCAGATATTAGCTGTGGACGGGGAGGAGACGAACGAACAGTAAGATATTAGCTGTGGACGGGGAGGAGATGAATGAACAGTCAGATATTAGCTGTGGACGGAGAGGAGACGAACGAACACAGTCAGATATTAGCTGTGGACAGAGAGGAGACGAACGAACACAGTCAGATATTAGCTGTGGACGGAGAGGAGACGAACGAACACAGTCAGATATTAGCTGTGGACGGAGAGGAGATGAATGAACAGTAAGATATTAGCTGTGGACGGGGAGGAGATGAATGAACAGTCAGATATTAGCTGTGGATGGAGAGGAGACGAACGAACAGTCAGATATTAGCTGTGGATGGAGAGGAGACGAACGAACAGTCAGATATTAGCTGTGGATGGGGAGGAGACGAACGAACAGTCAGATATTAGCTGTGGATGGGGAGGAGACGAACGAACAGTCAGATATTAGCTGTGGATGGGGAGGAGACGAACGAACAGTCAGATATTAGCTGTGGATGGAGAGATGAATGAACAGTCAGACAGGGGACTGAAGATCAGGGAATAGAGCATGCTGATTGTGACAGTAGAGGAGAGTTGTACCTTTGAGCGTGGGCATGCGGTGTGTTAGCTCCACCTCGTTGCCGCTGGCATCCACGGTCCGACCCATATCATCCAGAATCAGAGGGGCCGGCTTGTTTGACTCACGGGCCTCCGCCACCTTCCTACACCCAACACACACACAAACTCAGATGACATACATGTGTTAAGCCTCCCTGTAGTATGACATGTATTTGTGGAAGTGTCTGAAGTCGGGTCTGTGGTGTATGCTATACTCACGGTGGTGCTATCCCCATGGCGTGTAGGTTGGCCAGCGCCACCAGGTTATGAGGTCCTCCAGTGTTAACAATGGCTCCCAGTATACCAGGCTTCATGGCTAACTGCGACTGGATGCGGGCCTGCAGCTCTGCAGCCTTCCTAGCCTTCTCGATGGCATCGTTCATGAAAGTAGCTGCCTGGGAGGGAGCGATGGACTGGGCAGAGCCCGAGGAGGGGGCAGAGGGAGCAGGGAGAAGACGAGAGGCAAAAGGGGGGTCTGGCTGGGGAGTGGGCAGGGGCAGCCTCTGGAGGGAGACAGGAGATGTGTTATTACAGTCTTATAACAAAGTCCACGATATCTGTCAGACATCTACACTTTTCATTTATAAGGAGGAGAAAAGACAGCCAATCCTTCAAGAGAGGGAGAGAGTGGAGGAAGACTAGTCTCACCTGCTGGGAAGACACTGGGACGAAGCTCAGCTGTTTCTTCCTCTCCTCTATCTGTCTGGTGGCAGCCTCCATCATCTGTTTGATCTGAGGACAGAGAGAGAGAATGAACACATTGATTCATTTCACAAGGATCGTGACACGTCTGTATGTGAAGCAGGATCTTGGTACATGTGTGTTTCATATGGGAAACAGTGTGTATGTGAGTCTGTGTGTGTGTACCTGTATCTTAGTGAGCATGCCAGGGCTCTCAGTAGGGGGTGCAGGTAGGACCTCTGGTTCCTCCACCTCCTCGAAGCGGGGGACACGTTTCCTCTTCACCGGCACACCATCTCCTGCCTCGGGGACGTCCCGCCTCGCACCCACCTCCACCTCATCACCAAACACATCCTGGGGGAACATCAGTAGGCGGCAATGGCCTGAGGCTTAGCCAGAGGCACAGCCAAGCAATCTAACCAATGCAATGAGGAATTTAAACAACCTCCTGGGGAATATCCACTCACTGTTTCCTGCTCCCAGGGGAGATATGTCTGACACTAACATAATAAAGATCAAGCCTTGAGACAATGACTTTCTGTAGATGACATCTCTGATAATGGTAGAAACTCACCTAGCCTATTGTTTACACCCATTCAATCCCTTCCGATATCTGTTCCATCTCCATGGTCTAAACATGTAGATAGCTACTGGTTACAGGCTACAGGTTAATGTGTTCCATCTCTATGGTCTAGACATGTAGGTAGCTACTGGTTACAGGTTAATGTGTTCCATCTCTATGGTCTAGACATGTAGATAGCTACTGGTTACAGGCTACAGGTTAATGTGTTCCATCTCTATGGTCTAGACATGTAGGTAGCTACTGGTTACAACCTACAGGTTAATGTGTTCCATCTCTATGGTCTAGACATGTAGGTAGCTACTGGTTACAGGCTACAGGTTAATGTGTTCCATCTCTATGGTCTAGACATGTAGGTAGCTACTGGTTACAACCTACAGGTTAATGTGTTCCATCTCTATGGTCTAGACATGTAGGTAGCTACTGGTTACAACCTACAGGTTAATGTGTTCCATCTCTATGGTCTAGACATGTAGATAGCTACTGGTTACAGGCTACAGGTTCATGTGTTCCATCTCTATGGTCTAGACATGTAGATAGCTACTGGTTACAACCTACAGGTTAATGTGTTCCATCTCTATGGTCTAGACATGTAGATAGCTACTGGTTACAACCTACAGGTTAATGTGTTCCATCTCTATGGTCTAGACATGTAGGTAGCTACTGGTTACAACCTACAGGTTAATGTGTTCCATCTCTATAGTCTAGACATGTAGATAGCTACTGGTTACAGGCTACAGGTTCATGTGTTCCATCTCTATGGTCTAGACATGTAGGTAGCTACTGGTTACAGGTTAATGTGTTCCATCTCTATGGTCTAGACATGTAGATAGCTACTGGTTACAACCTACAGGTTAATGTGTTCCATCTCTATGGTCTAGACATGTAGATAGCTACTGGTTACAACCTACAGGTTAATGTGTTCCATCTCTATGGTCTAGACATGTAGATAGCTACTGGTTACAGGCTACAGGTTCATGTGTTCCATCTCTATGGTCTAGACATGTAGATAGCTACTGGTTACAACCTACAGGTTAATGTGTTCCATCTCTATGGTCTAGACATGTAGATAGCTACTGGTTACAACCTACAGGTTAACGTGGAACGTGTGGTACAACAGCAGCAGTGTGTGGTGAGGTCTACCTTCAGGTCTCTCTTGCGGTTCCTCTCCCCAGCACCCTTGTTCCCACGGGAATTGCGGCTCTCCTCCAGGGCCTCAAATAGTCTCTCCACGAACCCACCGGCAGACTCATCCAGGAATGGACGCAGCTGGTCTGATGGGTCAAAGGTTAGGAGTCAAGGGTCAAATACAACATTTAAAGACTGCTAAAAAGTGATCTGTTTGAGTCAGACCCACACAAAACAGACGTTCTGGAAAAATAGGCTAACAAAACAGATAGACGACGTACAACACAGCTTTTCTGCCTTAATTTCAGTGTAACAATGTCACACACCAACTGCCCTCATAATCCCCCTCTCACACACCTGTGGTCTTCCTCTTGTCCAGGCCCTTGCCTACACAGTGCAGGGCCGCAGTGACGACAGTAGGCTCAGAGAAACCCAGCACCTTCTTCACGGTTCGTTCCACCCAGGGCCGCAGCTCCTCCACCTCCCGTTTAGGAAGAGACATCGTCTACAACACAATGGCAGTCGGTAAACAAACAAACACACAGAAACAAACAAACTTACCTAGCCAAGCAGCTAGCGTTAACCTTAGTGGCATGGATAGGTGATCAGCAAAGTTGACAAACAGACCAACGTCACGTGTATCTGCCCAGATAACGTTTTCTAGTTAAGTTAGCTACTAAAAGTTATGGTTAGTTTGCTTGCCAAGTTAACAAACACTTGCTGTTTTTGTTTCCCTTGCCTGTTCACATTTCACCTGTCAACACAGATTTTTGCCAGTGTTGGCTAGCTAACTAGTTAGGGCTCAACCACTAGCTAGCATTGAACTCATGTAGCTAGCTAGAAAGCTACAACAGTCTGATTCCCCCGTGCGGTGAGATCAACTTACCAACCAGACGATTTCGTCCTTAACAGGTAAATATATCCTCTTATATCAATTATATTCTAAAACATTAATATTAAAAGATTGAAATAAATAATAAATCCAAGTCGCTGTGAACAAACTTTCTGTTAGCGCGGCGTTCACACGACGTTCTGAATTCAGAACCCGGAAGCGGAAACACGTGAGGTATCTTCTTCTACTGTCAGTACTTGTTCGTTGTTGCCGCCTATCGTAAATCAATCATAAAATCAACACGTGAATAATAGTTGTTATTTATTTAACTAGGCAAGTCAGTTAAAGAACACATTCTAATTGACAATGACGGCCTACCAAACTGCTGGATTAAACATGTACAATAAAATATAGGCCAAAACACATCACGACAAGAGAGACACCACAACACTAAACAAAGACCTAAAACAACAACATAGCATGGCAGCAACACTTGAAAACACAACATGGTAGCAGCACAACACATGGTACAAACATTATTGAGCACATACAACAGCACAAAGGGCAAGAAGGTAGAGACAACAATACATCACGCGAAGCAGCCACAACTGTCAGTAAGCGTGTCCAAAATTAAGAGTGAAGAGATGGCGATATAACGGTCCAGTGTGAGTGTTTTGTGCAGCTTGTTCCAGTCGCTGCAGCGAACCGAAAAGAGGAGCGACACAGGGATGTGTGTGCTTTGGGGACCTTTAACAGAATGTGACTGGCAGAACGGGTGTTGTATGTGGAGGATGAGGGCTGCAATAGGTTTCTTAGATGGGGGGGGCGAGGCCAATGATAACAAAAAGAGCCTATGCTGCAGGCAGAGTACTTTCATCAAAATACAGATTTTCCAGAAGTAGTCTACAATTTGCCCACTCACCGTGCATTTGACACAGATGATTGTCTTGTTGTAGCAGTTTGTCACTTGAGTACAAGAGTGTGTTCAGTTCGATTGAACCTTTGCTACGTTTCGTATAGATTTGTACTGAACGGCACGTTCCCCCAAAACGTTCAAATCAAATGTGTCACATGCTTCGTAAACAACAGGTCTGGACTAACAGTGACATTCTTTCTTACGGGCCCTTCCCAACAATGCAGAGAGAAATAATAGAAAATTAAAACACGTAATAATAAAAGTCATAATAGATACTCAATGGGTAACAATAACTTGGCTATGCTATATTAGTACAGAGTCGATATTCAGGGGTGTAAGGTCATTGAGGTAGATATGTACATAATGTATAATAGGAATAAAGTGACAGATAGCCAACGCTGCTGCTACTGTTTACTATGTGATAAATCTAAATAAGTGAGTGCAAAAAGGGGCAATGCAGATAGTCTGGGTAGCTATTTGATTAACTATTTAGCAGTCTTGTGGCTGGAGTCTTTGGCCGTTTTTATTGAACAGACTTTGAGGTACGTTTGCTCCGTTTTTGTGGGTTTGGCTTAAAGCAATGAGTGACGTATTTCAAGAGAAGCCAAGCATTTTCATCCACAACCCCTCCCCGTATTTTAATTGGTCGTTCAGTACCCCCGTTTCCGTTTAATTGAACGTTACTCTACTTTGTTTCGTACTGAACGCAGCCCAGTAGTAGGAGACGCTACTTTATTGCAATTTGGATTGTCGGCCACCAGTCGGGAGTAGAGTGACGTTATAGGCTACAGCCTAGGTCGGCCTTGTCAATTGAACTTGAATTTCGAATAGAATATATACACTGTCAGACATAGATACAACTGCATTAATGCGTTTTCTCAATCACTACGTGATGCGTAAACAAACTGACATGCATTCATAGAATTGGTTGAAAACACTGGATAATGTTGAAGATGCCGCCTTGTTTATTTGGTTATTTCCTTTCCGCGCCCCCTTTTCCCTTTCTCTCCTTTTCCTCCTGGCGCGCGATGTAGGTCATCTGAGTCCAGTAGTAGTAGTTTGAGCACGAGAGCTGCAGTGTAAACCGGGGGCTACCCCCCGTCTGCCGGATTACATGCAACGCTCTCCCGCCCCTCTCCACCCTCTAGTCTACTCCCTCCCTTCCCTCTCCACCTCTCTCCCTCCCTAGTACTACTACTGCAGTAGTGTTTTAGAACCCTTGCACTGCTGTTTTATAATGATCTAGGCCTACTACTGTAACTGTACTGCGCTGTACAGCCAAAGAGTACAAACACCACTCTTTTTCTGTGGAATTCTGTTTTTCATTATTTACTCTCTCTTTCATTCTCATTCCACCTCTTTTTATTTCTCCATATTTCTGTCACTTTCACAGGGCTCTCTCACACACAAAGCACACACATCTTTCCAATTCATCCTCCTCACATGCAGGGATGGACTGACTAAATGCCCTGGCAAAAAAATAGTTTGGTAAAAAATGATCATTTTTAAAAATTTTATTTCACCTTTATTTAACCAGGGAGGCTAGTTGAGAACAAGTTCTCATTTACAATTGTGACCTGGCCAAGATTAAGCAAAGCAGTGCGACACAAACAACAACACAGAGTTACATGGAATAAACAAACATACAGTCAATAACAATAGAGAAAAAAAGTCTACATTCAGTGTGTGCAAATGAGGTAAGATAAGGGAGGTAAGGCAATAAATAGGCCATAGTGGCGAAATAATTACAATTTAGCAATTAAACACTGGAGTGATAGATGTGCAGAAGATAAATGTGCAAGTAGAGATACTGGGGTGCAAAGGAGCAAAAAAATAAATACAGTATGGGGATGAGGTAGTTGGATGGGCTATTTACAGGTGGGCTATGTACAGGTGCAGTGATCTGTGAGCTGCTCTGACAGCTGGTGCTTAAAGTTAATGAGGGAGATATGGGTCTCCAACTTCAGTGATTTTTGCAATTCGTTCCAGTCATTGGCAGCAGAGAACTGGAAGGAAAGGCGGCCAAAGGAGGGATTGGCTTTGGAGTGACCAGTGAAATATACCTGCTGGAGCGCGTGCTACGGGTGGGTGCTGCTATGGTGACCAGTGAGCTAAGATAAGGCAGGGCTTTACCTTGCAAAGACTTATAGATGACCTGGAGCCAGTGGGTTTGGCAACGAATATGAAGCGAGGGCCAGCCAACGAGAGCATACAGGTCGCAGTGGTGGGTAGTATATGGGCTTTGGTGACAAAACGGATGCCACTGTGATAGACTGCATCCAATTTGCTGAGTAGAGTGTTGGATGCTATTTTGTAAATGACATCGCTGAAGTCAAGGATTGGCAGGATAGTCAGATTTCCGAGGGTATGTTTGGCAGCATGAGTGAAGGATGCTTTGTTGCGAAATAGGAAGCCAATTCTAGATTTAATTTTGGATTGGAGATGCTTAATGTGAGTCTGGAAGGAGAGTTTACAGTCTAACCAGACACCTAGGTATTTGTAGTTGTCCACATATTCTAAGTCAGAACCGTCCAGAGTAGTGATGCTGGACGGGCGGGCAGGTGCGGGCAGCGATCGGTTGAAGAGCATGCATTTAGTTTTACTTGCATTTAAGAGCAGTTGGAGGCCACGGAAGGAGAGTTGTATGGCATTGAAGCTTGTCTGGAGGTTAGTTAACACAGTGTCCAAAGAAGGGCCAGAAGTATACAGAGTGGTGTCGTCTGCGTAGAGGTGGATCAGAGAATCACCAGCAGCAAGAGCGACATCATTGATGTATACAGAGAAAAGAGTCGGCCCAAGAATTGAACCCTGTGGCACCCCCATAGAGACTGCCAGAGGTCTGGACAACAGGCCCTCCGATTTGACACACTGAACTCTGTCTGAGATGTCTATCTGACATCCCACTGGCCAGCCCATTATATAACAACATCATGGCACAATGGGACTGTACCGCACACAGACCCCTCAACCCATCTCCCCACACACTCACTCACGCACACAATATCACAAGTACCCTCACCCCATACACACTCGACCACCCCCCACAAAACACACACACACAGACTCTCAATGGTGTTTTCATAGTACTCAGTAGCACCCGCAGTGCATGGCACTATTTTGTGGTCGCTGGTTGAATGGAGGGGCTGTGTATGAATGCAACCTCTATCCTCTGGTCTGGTTTGAGAAAAAGCTTCATCGTTATTCATCAGATAACATTACTGTCAGTGTTGTGTTTTATCCTACAGTGTTTTCATTTGAAGGGCAAATAAACTGAGTATACCAAACATGAGTAGTATTTACCTAGTATTGAGTTCCACAGGGATGCTGGCCCATGTTGACTACAATGCTTCCCACAGGTTGGCTAGATGTCCTTTGGATGGTGGACCATTCTTGATACACACGGGAAGCTGTTGAGCGTGAAAAACCCAGCAGCGTTGGAGTTCTTGGAACAAACCGGTGCGCCTGGCACCTACTACCATACCCCGTTCAAAGGCACTTAAATCTTTTGTCTTGCCTGTTCACCCTCTGAATGGCACACATACACAATGGAATGGCATCAAACTATGTGATTCCCCAGCCCAGCAGATCAGGTGGCGTTTCATCATTCTAACCCAGTTGTAGTCCTGTGTGTCTGACAGTGGCTCTAAATCATTCTAGAAGGTTCCGGTACCAGGGGACTCTGGGTCACGCTGCTGTATACACTTCTCCAAACCCTGTGTGTGCGTATGTGTGTTCACTTCACACCAAACTGAGCTGCATGCCACAGCACTGAGCCACGGCGCCTAATACACACACAGATGGGCAGAGTGTATCAGTCCTCAGGGTGCCTGTGCATGCGTGTGCGTGCGTGTGGGTTGTCAAGGTACATGCAAAATAACCCTCATTTACATACTCAGCGGAAGCACGCCAGTTTATACCTCTTTCACCATCCTGCTTTCACCATTTCTCTCTCTCTCATCCCACCTTTTTCTCTTTGTCTCTCATTTAGTCACTCTGCTTCAATAATTGAGAAGCCATGTAAGATGGTGTCACCATGAGCATCGTAGCATGGCTCTTCCCCAAATATCCCCACATTGTGTTATGAGAGACTTCTGTGTCCTTGAAAATATGGTCCACATCATGTATTTTAGTCTGCCCCCTGCTGATGACATCATAATGGCCACCAAGCAAGGGACAGAATTTGATATGTCTGCTATCTAAATATGTGAATCCTTTAAAATGTGTATCTACATATTCCTTAAACAGTAGGTTCAGTGGTGTGGAGGTTAACTCTATTCTCTCTCTTGGTATTGCAGTTCACAGGCAGGACTAGTGTAGTGATGGTTAACTCTATGCCCCCTATTGGCAGTGTGCATGTTTAATGCAGATCAAGGTTGTTTTGAGACTAGTCAGCATTCAGCCCTGGAGGATTTGGGTGAGTGCAAGTGCAAGTAAGTGTGTGTGTGTGTGTGTGCGGGTGCGTGTGTGCGAGTGCGTTTGTGTGTGTGCGTTTGTGTGTGCGTGCGGTCAGTATTAGAGTACAGCATGGCTTGCCTCGCGTGACTTCTAATGGAGCACAGTGAATGAACACAGCAGGCGCAGAGAGAGACAGAGAGAGGGATAGAGAGACAGAGAGAGGGATAGAGAGACAGAGAGAGGGATAGAGAGACAGAGAGAGGGATAGAGAGACAGAGAGAGGGGTGGAGGGTGTGAAGTTGTTCCAAACGCCAAATTAAAGTGTTTAGGGTTAAGTGTAGGCATGAACTCCACAGTTTTAAGGTTAGGGTTAAGGTTAGGCATTAACTCCGAAATCTTAAGGTTAGGTTTTAACTCTGAATGGTTTTGGCACCAAAGGCAGATGCTTAGGCATTAATTACGAATTAACGCCAACATTTTAAGGTGAGGCATTCACTGAGAATGGTTAAGGTAAGGGTTAAGGTTTGGGGTAGGCTTAAAACAAAGGGTTAGGGTTAGGGTTAGGGTAATAACTTTCTATTGCTGGATTGGAACATGTAACTTGGCTGAGAAGTGTTGTACACACTGAAACATTTTAGAAATCACAATTTTATATGTTCTATATATTCACCCTTTGCTGACTGTTTTATTTTTAAGGCAATGCTGAGCTGATCTGTGTTGGGAGGATCTGTCTGGCATAACATTGGAGTTCATTCATTTTAGGCTGTGTGGTGGGTGGGGGAGGAGGTTATCTTTTGACTTTCTTTAATTCAAATGTTCAAAATAAGGAATAAAACCAAACACACACAAAATAAACACTAAATTCTACTTCTTGGTTCCCTAAACCCCACTCAGCAGTCATGCCATCCTGTTTCCTCTATGTGCCCTCTACATATCCACTCCTCTTTCTCCCCCTCCTCTTCCTCCCTTCCTCCTGCCCTTGCTAGAGAGGGAGGGAGGCAGGGGCTTCTCTAGCTAAAAACTGCATGGATACAAGGGGGGGCTGTGGAGGGAAGCAGGGGGGAGGCGGTCTTTGTTGTTGTAGCTTAGAACCAGTCAGTGTGTCAGAAGAGATTGGCCCGGTACTGAATCATCCAGTCACTATGTCAGGGGATGTGTGTGTGTGCACACCTGAGTTTTGTTACTTGTATGTGTTTTTGTGCGTGTGTGTTTTTTTGTTTGTGAATGTTGGTTGGTGGAGGATGGGATGGCAGTGCTCTATCCTGTCTGTCTGAGCTTGGAGAACCACACCCTCTCAAATTTCTGCTCCCTAACTCAACATTCAACTCCATGGATACGCTGCTTGTTGGGGAGGAGCAGGGATGGAAGAGTCCAGCACATCCGCTGGATTTAAAACAGAGTTAAAGACATGGCACACAGTAACTCAATGGACGGTTGTTAGTGTTTTTGTCAAATTACAATTTCAATAGTAATAATAATAACTTAATAAAAAATGTAATAAAAAAATTAACTTAAATAGGTATTCAGTTTTGTTATAAGAAAATAAATAGAGTTTAATTTATAATTGGATGTTTGTGTATTTGAATTAAACAGAATGTTCAGTCTCCAGGTGTCATGTCTAGGGCCCTGTGTTTGGGACAATCATCTTTAGTTCAAGCTTTTTCATCAAACTGTCCCCTTTTCTTTTTATGTCAGATAGTCCTGCACCATCCTCAGACAATTTCTTTAATTTTTGGTGCAATTCAAATTTCTGGGAAAGGCTTCAAATAAAGGTTAAAATCTAGGTCATGTGACATGATAACCCAAAACACAGGGGCTGCGTTCCACTTACCCTCGCCTTATGCCCTTGGGGGAATCCCCGCGGCCATCTTTTCCATCGGTCCAAACAATTAGCCAAGCAAGCAAAGTTGGCAATGTAAGCCCTCAGCCCGCGTTTGTGGTTGAGTGTGCAAGTATACAATTCTGTTCACTCCGGGGCCTGAAACGCCCCATAATTCAATTCGCGATGATTGTACATCCGCTAAGAAAAGTCAGCCAAAACATAGAACCAACATTAATACGGAGAAGTCAACATACAAGTGTAAGTAAAAATGAATGTAAATAAGTTAGACATTTTGCTACTAATGCACATGATGGCAAAAACACGTATGGTAAAAGTAATAATGTTTTTGTTTGGTTAGCTTTTGGAAACGTTAGCTAGCGCATACAACTTTCCCTCACATCACAATATAATAATTTTCGATTTCAAATCAAATTTTATTTGTCACATACACATGGTTAGCAGATGTTAATGCGCGTGTAGCGAAGTGCTTGTGCTTCTAGTTCCGACAATGCAGTAATATCCAACGAGTAATCTAACCTAACAATTTCACAACAACTACCTTATACACACACAAGTGTAAAGGAATGAATAAGAATATGTACATAAAAAAATATTTGAATGAGTGATGGTATAGAACGGCATAGGCAAGATGCAGTAGATGGTATAGAGTACAGTATATACATATGAGATGAGTAATGTAGGATATGTAAACATGTAAAAGTGGCATTGTTTAAAGTGGCTAGTGATACATTACATCAAGATGGCAAGATGCAGTAGATGGTATAGAGTACAGTATATACATATGAGATGAGTAATGTAGGGTATGTAAACATATAAAAGTGGCTAGTTGTCACGACTTCCGCCGAAGTCGTGACAACTAGTTCGGGCGGCGTTTGGCGGTCGACGTCACCGGTCTTCTAGCCATCGCCAATCCACCTTTCATTTTCCATTTGTTTTGTCTTGTTTTCCCGCACACCTGGTTTACATTCCCTCATTACTTGACATGCATATAACCCTCTATTCCCCCCCATGTCTGTGTGTGGAATTGTTTGTTGTAAAGTGTATGTGCACTTCAGACTGGTTTGCTACGGGTATTTCAACCCGTATTTTGTTGTTCTGGGTGCAGTTTGTTTTGCCTTATTAAACTGCTCCGGTTGTTACCCAGTTCTGCTCTCCTGCGCCTGACTTCCCTGCAGCCAGTTACGCACCTCTTACAGAATTCCACACCTGAATATAGAGTCCCCTGGTATAGGGGTCGAGGAGCGAGTCCGGGAGCATGCGGCGATGCTCCACCATCTCGGTGCCGCCATGGACCTCATCGTCCAAACCATGGACCGCTGGGAGAGACAGGGAGTTCTTCCAGCGCCTCCACCAGCACAACCGGGGACTCCACTACTCGCCCCCCCCCCCCCCCCCCCCCCTGCACCTGGTCCCAGTGGGATTCGCCTCGCCCTTCCCCGGGAGTATGATGGGACGGTCGCACGCTGCCAGGGTTTCCTGTTGTAGCTGGACCTATACCTGGCCACCGTCCACCCGGCTCCTCCGGGACGTGAGAGGGTGTCTGCCCTCGTCTCGTGCCACTCGGGGAAAGCCCTGGAGTGGGACAACGCCATGTGGAGAGAAGGAGATGCGGCGCTGGACCATTTTGAGGATTTCACCCACCGCTTCCGGGCAGTCTTCGACCACCCGCCCGAGGGTAGAGCGGCGGGTGAACGTCTCTTCCATCTGAGGCAGGGGACAAGGAGCACCCAGGAGTTCGCGATTGACTTTCGGACCCTGGCCGCCGGTGCGGGATGGAACGACAGGGCCCTGATCGACCACGATCACTGCAGTTTGCGTGAGGATGTCCGTCGGGAGTTGGCCTGCAGGGACACCACCCTCACCTTTGACCAGCTGGTGGACCTGTCCATTCGGCTGGATAACCTGCTGGCTACCCACGGACGTCCAGAGCGGGGTTTGTCGGTTCCATTCCCCAGCACCAACGCTCCGATGCCCATGGAGCTGGGAGGTGCTGCACTCAGGGAGAACAGAGGAGGTTCCGTCACGTGCACCATCTGTGGCCGCAGAGGTCACACTGCCGGTCGGTGCCGAGTTGGTTCCTCTGGGGGTCGAGGCAGCAGGCAGGGCACTCTGGCGTCAGCCCAGGTGAGCCGGCACCATTCTCACCCAGAGCCCTCTGTTGCACACCTGTTTGTGTATGTTACTTTTCCTGAGTTTTCCCCGCATTCCCAGCATAAGGCGCTCGTCGATTCAGATGCGGCTGGGAATTTCATAGACAGATCATTCGGCCATAGTTTAGGGATCCCATTGTTTCAGTGGCTATGCCCTTCCCAGTTCACGCCTTAGACAGTCGACCATTAGGGTCAGGGTTGATTAGGGAGGCCACCGCTCCCCTGGGCATGGTGACGCAGGGGGGGTCACAAGGAGAGAATCTGTCTCTTCCTCATTGACTCTCCTGCGTTTCCCGTGGTGCTAGGCCTACCCTGGTTAGCCTGTCAGGACCCCACTGTTTCATGGCAACGGAGGGCTCTCACAGGGTGGTCACGAGAGTGCTCGGGGAGGTGTTTAGGGGTTTCTGTTGGTGCTACGGTGGAAAGTCCAGACCAGGTCTCCACCGTGCGCATTCCCCCCGAATATTCCGAATTGGCTCTCACCTTCTCCAAAAAGAAGGGGACACAATTACCACCCCATCGTCGGGGGAATTGTGCGATAAATCTCCTGGTAGACACCGCACTTCCCAGGAGTCACGTGTATCCCCTGTCACAGGCAGAGACGGCAGCTATGGAAACATATGTCTCCGAATCTCTGTGTCAGGGGTACATTCGGTCCTCTACTTCACTCGCCTCCTCGAGTTTCTTTTTTGTGAAGAAGAAGGAGGGGGGTCTGCGCCCATGTATTGACTATCGAGCTCTTAACCAGATCACTGTGAAGTACAGTTACCCGCTACTTCTCATAGCCACAGCGATTGAGTCAATGCACTGGGCGCACTTCTTCACGAAACTAGATCTCAGGAGCGCTTACAACCTGGTGCGTATCCGGGAGGAAGACGAGTGGAAGACAGCGTTCAGTACCACCTCAGGGCATTATGAGTACCTCGTCATGCCGTACGGGTTGATGAATGCTCCGTCAGTCTTCCAAGCCTTTGTGGACGAGATTTTCAGGGACCTGCACGGGCAGGGTGTAGTGGTGTATATCGATGACATTCTGATATACTCCGCTGGACGCGCCGAGCATGTGTCCTTGGTGCGCAGGGTGCTTGGTCGACTGTTGGAGCATGACCTGTATGTCAAGGCTAAGAAATGCCTGTTCTTCCAGCAGTCCGTCTCCTTCCTAGGATACCGCATTTCCACCTCAGGGGTGGAGATGGAGAGTGACCGCATTTCAGCTGTGCGTAATTGGCCGACTCCCACCACGGTAAAGGAGGTGCAGCGTTTTCTAGGGTTTGACAATTACTACCGGAGGTTTATCCAGGGTTTTGGTCAGGTAGCGTCTCCCATTACCTCACTGCTGAAGGGGGGTCCGGTTCGGTTGCAGTGGTCAGCTGAGGCGGACAGGGCTTTTGTTCACCTAAGGGCCCTGTTTACCTCGGCTCCCGTGCTGGTCCATCCGGATCCCTCTTTGGTGTTCACAGTGGAGGTGGACACGTCTGAGGCTGGGATAGGAGCCGTGCTCTCTCAGCGCTCGGGTACGCCACCGAAGCTCCGCCCCTGTGCCTTCTTCTCGAGGAAGCTCAGCCTGGCGGAGCGAAACTATGACGTGGGGGACCCGGAGCTGTTGGCTGTCATCAAGGCTTTTAAAGCGTGGAGACATTGGCTTGTGGGGGCTAAACACCCTTTTCTCATCTGGACTGACCACCACAATCTGGAGTACATCCGAGCAGCGAGGAGACAGAATCCTCGCCAGGCAAGGTGGGCCATGTTTTTTACCCGTTTTGTTTTCACCCTTTCGTACAGACCAGGTTCCCAGAATGTCAAGGCAGACGCACTGTCCCGGCTGTATGACACAGAGGAGCGGCCCATGGATCCCACCCCCATACTCCCGGCTTCCTGCCTGGTGGCGCTGGTAGTATGGGAGCTGGACGCGGACATTGAGCAGGCGTTAGGTGCAGAGCCCGCTCCTCTCCAGTGTCCCGCTGGGCATCTGTACGTTCTGTCTGCCGTCCGTGACCGGCTGATCTATTGGGCTCACACGTTACCCTCCTGTGGTCATCCAGGTATCGGTCGGACAGTGCGCTGTTTGAGTGGGAAGTACTGGTGGCCCACCTTGGCCAAGGACGTGAGGATTTATGTTTCCTCCTGCTCGGTGTGCGCCCAGTGTAAGGCTCCTAGGCACCTGCCCAGAGGTAAGTTACACCCCTTACCCATTCCACAATGGCCATGGTCTCACCTGTCGATAGATTTTCTCACAGATCTCCCCCCTCACAGGGTAACACCACGATCCTGGTCATTGTGGATCGTTTCTCCAAGTCCTGCCGTCTCCTTCCTCTGCCCGGTCTCCCTACGGCCCTACAGACTGCGGAGGCCTTGTTCACTCACGTCTTCCGGCACTACGGCGTGCCTGAGGATATAGTGTCTGACCGAGGTCCCCAGTTCACGTTGAGGGTCTGTAGAGCGTTCATGGAGCGTCTGGGGGTCTCGATCAGCCTTACCTCAGGTTTTCACCCTGAGAGTAACGGGCAGGTGGAGAGTTATCCAGGATCTTGGTAGGTTTCTGCGGTCTTATTACCAGGACCGGCTGGGGGAATGGGCGGTGTTCGTGCCCTGGGCAGAGATGGCCCAGAACTCGCTTCGCCACTCCTCCACTAACCACTCCCCCTTTCCAGTGCGTACTGGGGTATCAGCCGGTTCTGGCTCCTTGGCATCAGAGTCAGACCGAGGCACCTGCGGTGGACTTCTGGTTCCGGCGCGTGGAGGAGACATGGTACGCCGCTCATGTTCACCTTCAGCACACCGTGCTGCGCCAGAAAGCCAGCGCAGACCGTCACCGCCGGGGACCGGGTCTGGCT
>NC_042959.1:74624136-74631636 GCF_901001165.1 Salmo trutta | reverse complement strand
CATACCAACACACTCTAACCCAACATACCAACACACTCTAACTCAACATACCAACACACTCTAACTCAACATACCAACACACTCTAACCCAACACACTAACCCAACATACCAACACACTCTAACCCAACACACTCTAACCCAACATACCAACACACTCTAACCCAACACACTCTAACCCAACATACCAACACACACTAACCCAGCATACCAACACACTCTAACCCAACATACCAACACACTCTAGCCCAACATACCAACACACTTTAACCCAGCATACCAATACACTCTAATCCAACATACTCTAACCCAACATACCAACACACTCTAATCTAACACACTCTAACCCAGCATACCAACACACTCTAACCCAACATACCAACGCACTCTAACCCAGCATACCAATACACTCTAATCCAACACACTCTAACCCAACATACCAACACACTCTAATCTAACACACTCTAACCCAACATACCAACACACTCTAACCCAACATACCAACACACTCTAACTCAACATACCAACACACTCTAACTCAACATACCAACACACTCTAACCCAACACACTAACCCAACATACCAACACACTCTAACCCAACACACTCTAACCCAACATACCAACACACTCTAACCCAACACACTCTAACCCAACATACCAACACACACTAACCCAGCATACCAACACACTCTAACTCAACATACCAACACACTCTAACCCAACACACTAACCCAACATACCAACACACTCTAACCCAACACTCTCTAACTCAACATACCAACACACTCTAACCCAACACACTAACCCAACATACCAACACACTCTAACCCAACACACTCTAACCCAACATACCAACACACACTAACCCAACATACCAACACACTCTAACCCAACACACTCTAACCCAACATACCAACACACACTAACCCAACATACCAACACACTCTAACCCAACACACACTAACCCAACATACCAACACACTCTAACCCAACACACTCTAACCCAACATACCAACACACACTAACCCAACATACCAACACACACTAACCCAACACACTCTAACCCAGCATACCAACACACTCTAACCCAACACACTAACCCAACATACCAACACACTCTAACCCAACACACTAACCCAACATACCAACACACTCTAACCCAACACACTCTAACCCAACATACCAACACACACTAACCCAACATACCAACACACACTAACCCAACATACCAACACACTCTAACCCAGCATACCAACACACTCTAACCCAGCATACCAACACACTCTAACCCAGCATACCAACACACTCTAACCCAGCATACCAACACACACTAACCCAACAAACCAACACACTCTAACCCAACATACCAACACACTCTAACCCAACATACCAACACACTCTAACCCAGCATACCAACACACTCTAACCCAGCATACCAATACACTCTAATCCAACACACTCTAACCCAACATACCAACACACTCTAACCCAGCATACCAACACACTCTAACCCAGCATACCAACACACTCTAGCCCAACATACCAACACACTCTAACCCAGCATACCAATACACTCTAATCCAACACACTCTAACCCAGCATACCAACACACTCTAACCCAGCATACCAATACACTCTAATCCAACACACTCTAACCCAGCATACCAACACACACTAACCCAACATACCAACACACTCTAACCCAACATACCAACACACTCTAACCCAGCATACCAACACACTCTAATCCAACATACCAACACACTCTAACCCAACATACCAACACACTCTAACCCAGCATACCAACACACTCTAACCCAGCATACCAACACACTCTAACCCAGCATACCAACACACTCTAACCCAGCATACCGACACACTCTAACCCTGTCACGACTCCCGCCGAAGTCGGCCCCTCTTCTTGTTCGGGCGGCGTTCGGCATACCCAACATACCAACACACTCTAATCTAACACACTCTAACCCAACATACCAACACACTCTAACCCAACATACCAACACACTCTAACTCAACATACCAACACACTCTAACTCAACATACCAACACACTCTAACCCAACACACTAACCCAACATACCAACACACTCTAACCCAACACACTCTAACCCAACATACCAACACACTCTAACCCAACACACTCTAACCCAACATACCAACACACACTAACCCAGCATACCAACACACTCTAACCCAACATACCAACACACTCTAGCCCAACATACCAACACACTTTAACCCAGCATACCAATACACTCTAATCCAACATACTCTAACCCAACATACCAACACACTCTAATCTAACACACTCTAACCCAACATATCAACACACTCTAACCCAACATACCAACACACTCTAACCCAACATACCAACACACTCTAACTCAACATACCAACACACTCTAACTCAACATACCAACACACTCTAACCCAACACACTAACCCAACATACCAACACACTCTAACCCAACACACTCTAACCCAACATACCAACACACTCTAACCCAACACACTCTAACCCAACATACCAACACACACTAACCCAGCATACCAACACACTCTAACCCAACATACCAACACACTCTAGCCCAACATACCAACACACTTTAACCCAGCATACCAATACACTCTAATCCAACATACTCTAACCCAACATACCAACACACTCTAATCTAACACACTCTAACCCAGCATACCAACACACTCTAACCCAACATACCAACGCACTCTAACCCAGCATACCAATACACTCTAATCCAACACACTCTAACCCAACATACCAACACACTCTAATCTAACACACTCTAACCCAACATACCAACACACTCTAACCCAACATACCAACACACTCTAACTCAACATACCAACACACTCTAACTCAACATACCAACACACTCTAACCCAACACACTAACCCAACATACCAACACACTCTAACCCAACACACTCTAACCCAACATACCAACACACTCTAACCCAACACACTCTAACCCAACATACCAACACACACTAACCCAGCATACCAACACACTCTAACTCAACATACCAACACACTCTAACCCAACACACTAACCCAACATACCAACACACTCTAACCCAACACTCTCTAACTCAACATACCAACACACTCTAACCCAACACACTAACCCAACATACCAACACACTCTAACCCAACACACTCTAACCCAACATACCAACACACACTAACCCAACATACCAACACACTCTAACCCAACACACTCTAACCCAACATACCAACACACACTAACCCAACATACCAACACACTCTAACCCAACACACACTAACCCAACATACCAACACACTCTAACCCAACACACTCTAACCCAACATACCAACACACACTAACCCAACATACCAACACACACTAACCCAACACACTCTAACCCAGCATACCAACACACTCTAACCCAACACACTAACCCAACATACCAACACACTCTAACCCAACACACTAACCCAACATACCAACACACTCTAACCCAACACACTCTAACCCAACATACCAACACACACTAACCCAACATACCAACACACACTAACCCAACATACCAACACACTCTAACCCAGCATACCAACACACTCTAACCCAGCATACCAACACACTCTAACCCAGCATACCAACACACTCTAACCCAGCATACCAACACACACTAACCCAACAAACCAACACACTCTAACCCAACATACCAACACACTCTAACCCAACATACCAACACACTCTAACCCAGCATACCAACACACTCTAACCCAGCATACCAATACACTCTAATCCAACACACTCTAACCCAACATACCAACACACTCTAACCCAGCATACCAACACACTCTAACCCAGCATACCAACACACTCTAGCCCAACATACCAACACACTCTAACCCAGCATACCAATACACTCTAATCCAACACACTCTAACCCAGCATACCAACACACTCTAACCCAGCATACCAATACACTCTAATCCAACACACTCTAACCCAGCATACCAACACACACTAACCCAACATACCAACACACTCTAACCCAACATACCAACACACTCTAACCCAGCATACCAACACACTCTAATCCAACATACCAACACACTCTAACCCAACATACCAACACACTCTAACCCAGCATACCAACACACTCTAACCCAGCATACCAACACACTCTAACCCAGCATACCAACACACTCTAACCCAGCATACCGACACACTCTAACCCTGTCACGACTCCCGCCGAAGTCGGCCCCTCTTCTTGTTCGGGCGGCGTTCGGCGGTCGACGTCACCGGCTTACTAGTTACCACCGATCGATGTTTCACTGTTCGTTTGGTTTTGTCTTTATTGTGTACACCTGTTTTTGATTTCCCTAATTATGTTCATTATTTAACCCTCTGCCTTTCCTGTTTGTCTTGTCCGTGATTGTTCCCTGTTTTGTGGTTGTTGGTGTTTTTTTTAAACCGTTATTTTTCTGTGAGAAGTTTATTGATAATTTTGAGTAAACACGTTTTGTTTACACTTATTCCTGTGTCCTGCGCCTGACTCCTCTACTTCTCAATAGAAACCATTACAAACCCAGCATACCGACACACTCTAACCCAACATACCAACACACTCTAACCCAGCATACCAACACACTCTAACCCAACATACCAACACACTCTAACCCAGCATACCAACACACTCTAACCCAGCATACCAACACACTCTAACCCAACATACCAACACACTCTAACCCAGCATACCAACACACTCTAACCCAACATACCAACACACTCTAACCCAACATACCAACACACTCTAACCCAGCATACCAACACACTCTAACCCAGCATACCAACACACTCTAACCCAGCATACCAACACACTCTAACCCAACACCAACATCCATGCATACACACATAACAGAGAACTCAAAAAATGTATCTTCAAAAGTGTCATTTATTAAAAGATTTTATTTTTGTATCATCAATGTAAAAAGTACTCCGAAGAGTAACACAGTGACAGCAGAGTAAGAGTGAGAAACAGAGAAATAGTGAGAGAAGATAAGAGAGGGAGAGAAAGGGATGAACAGATATGAGAGAGAAAGGGAAGAGGGCAAAAGTAGTAGAATGTGGCAGAGAGGGAGGGAGGAGTAGAGAGAGGGGGAGGGAGGGAGGAGCAGAGGGTTGGAGGGAGGGCGAATGATAGAGAAGGAGAGGAGGGAGGGCAGAGCATAGAGAGGGGGAGGGAGGAGTAGAGAGGGGGAGGAGGGAGGGGGTGAGTACAGCATCTACTAAGATATAAAAAGGCAGTTGAAATAAACAAGACATATTATTTCTGACCAATCAGCGGTGGTCTCTGCAGTAGAAAACATACATGGAAAAGAGATCACAAAAATCTGTGCAATCAGTTTCTCTGTCACAAAACAGCTGTATAAAAAACACAAGTAGGAAGAAGTGGCCCTTAACCACAGGCCCGCGGTCAGGTGTGTTTTCAACCCCTAATGGTAAACGTTTGGATTGGGGGTAGGAAAAATCTGATCATAGACCTGTGGTTAAGAGCAACTTATACCTCAAGCATAAAAACATCCCCCAGCCCCATGTAAAGACGGTAGGTAGGTAACATGGAGGCTACCAGTGATTATGTGTTCAGATGTGGCTCTCCTTGGAGAAAGCTATAGGGAGTATGGATGCAACCATATTAACTTGTTTTAGCAGTGCTTTACTGGAAGCTCTGCATATAAACAGTTTATTAAGCATAAGTAAACTCTTTGTAAACCATGCATCATGTACACCAGTTATTTCCTCTGGAGCTCAGTTGGTAGAGCATGGTGCTTGCAATGCCAGGATAGTGGGTTTGATTCCAGGGACCACCCATATGTGAAATGTATGCAGCATGACTGTAAGTCGCTTTGGATAAAAAGCGTCTGCTAAATGGAATATATTATTATATTTCATTAGTAAATACATGTGTATTAATTATTTGTTATGAGGAATATATCAATCATGTTTTAGTCATATTATGTATAGCAGCTTACGATGATGGTGCAAAATAAATATTCATACTGTCTCCCTTTTAGCTCTGATCCTCACATGTTTTTCAAGTTTGACGAGCGCCAAGAAGCACACAGGAGATAGCAAGCGCTGATCATATCCTCCAGTCAGACCTACATAATCAACTATAAAATACACCCCAGAGAAGAGGCAACTGTCAATCTAAAAACGGAAATAAATTAGCCAGTCGTTAGTTCATAGAAGACTATGATAAGAGATTGAAGGCAGGAATTAGGCGTTGTGTACTGTGTTTTTCGACTGATTGTGCACTGTGCTATTAAGAAAGACAAGCAAACTATCAAAATGCAGTAGAAAATGCTTTGAAAGAATAAAATGCTTTTTTTGTACACATCCTATTTGGTAAAGGCACAGTAGTCCAAAAGTCCAATCATCCCCCCAAAATGTGTCCCACCATAACAGTAAAAACCACAAACAAACCGTTGTACAGCAACTTTCCCAAGAGCATCGGTCAACCAATCAGTCAAAAATTGTAAGTAAAAAGAGCGAGAAACACAGCTGCCAATTAATAAATAAAGGTAATAAATAAATGCAGCGTTGTCAAGTCAACATGTGAATAAATAAACGGGGTTTATGTCTGTCTGTGAGTGGACTCTTCTCTCAGGGTGGTCTTTAGTCTCTCACTGAGCCATTTAAAGGATTAAGTTGTCCCTAGAAGCTGATCTAAGGTCTGTTTGGTATTCTATCCCCTACCGGTTAGACCATTGAAATTTGATTTATTGTTTAAACGGATAACCCGCTTCACATTTCTCCACACAGAATAAAACCCAGTTGTGTTTCATTCGTTTCACAGTCCAAAACACCTTGCATCCGTCCTCACAAACAGATTGTGTCATGTTGGTGGATTGACATTGAATAGATTCTAAACCTCTTTAGACTTCAGTAGAGGTTCCTGCCACGTCCTCTTAGATGTTATTCAGCTCTAGAGGTCATTCAGTAGTCTAATGGCATCTGGCTAGTTGGATTATTCTATCCGTAATGCCTCGGTCTATTGAACTGTCTGTCTAATGTTATTCACTGGAAGCATCATCTCTGAGGAGATTCCAGGAATATCATTCCAGGAATATAACTCTACTTAATCCCCAAATCTTATCCCACCTGTCCTCCTAACCATCCTCTCCTCGTCACCTCTCACCTCCTTGCCTCCACCCACCTGAAACACAAATATCCCTAAGCCAACAGCGTTTCGATTAAGTTTGCATAGTGGCATTTACCTTTTCTTAAGTGGAGTAAGAGAGTATACCATTCAGTCAATCAGAGATCCAATATTCTATAACCAAGCAATGGGCTTTAAGAGGTGTTTACCAACCTTCCCAATCTACAACCACTATTTGTGCAAAAAAATCTGATTGTTATGGAACTGTGATTATGATTCACAAGGACATATTCTGTCCTCATGTAGTAATAACTGTAGTCTCTCAGATAT
>NC_042959.1:74609136-74619136 GCF_901001165.1 Salmo trutta | reverse complement strand
CTCTCTCTCTCTCTCTCTCCCCCCTCTCTAATCTGGGAGTCCCAGTTGGTTTGTGACCTCAGACTACATTAAGAGTGGTAACATGAGCACACTAGTATCTCCACACACACACAAGGTCTAACGCCCACCACCCAAAAATACACACTTTCGTATATACACCCTCCACACACACAAATGTACACACACACAACATACCGTTTAACACACCCCACACACACACACACACTGATAAAGTCTCACCACACACATTCTGCTAGGGAGCAAACCCTCTGTGATAATAGTCCCTCTGCTATGTACACACACACACACACACACACACAGACACACACACACAGACACACACACACTTATTCATTTACTTCACTGTTTAATAGTCTGTCACAGAAGTGATTTTTATAACCCCACACACTTGTGTAGTTGTGTATTTTATTCCTCTGGATTTGAATGATATATTTTTAACTCTGTATTGTTGGGAAAGACTCGCAAGCATTTCACGGTAAAGTCTACACACGTCATATTCGACACATGTGACAAATACAATTTGTTTTGATTCCACACACACACACCCACACACACACACACACACACACACACACACACACACACACACACACAGAGAGAGATACTTATTTATTCACTTCACTGTTTAATAGTCTGTCACAGAAGTTGTGATTTTTACAAGAAAAGGACCACAGTACACTTGGGTAACATAATTGTAACAGTCCTAAAATCGATTTTAACAGATTGATTATAACTATGGTGGCTCTTTCCTGGGACTTGTGCTGTCCCAATTACGCCTATCATTTAGATAGACTTTGTGGGAATGTAAAGATGAATGACTGGATGCATGCCAATATTATGTAATATAAAGACATAACATGGACCAATGGATCAACCCACTGAATCATATGAGCCAAAACTCATACACTCCTCAGCGTTTTCTCTCGGTGTGTGTCTGTGTTGGCCCGGCCCCGTGTAGGTATGTAGGCTGCAGGGGAATTTCACTGTGTCTCAGGTGGTGTGTGTGTGTGTGTGTGTGTGTGTGTGTGTGTGTGTGTGTGTGTGAGGAACGTGATCATGACAAACACAAACATTACAACTGACACAAATGACACTAAGCACAATAATTATACTTCTAACGAACACTGACAAATGTAATATATTATGTTCAAGTCTGACTGACAAAGGTCTAGCAATTGTTCCATGCTTTTAGAATGACCGCTAGCCTCCAGCTCTATAACACTGTAACACATCAACGACGTAACAAATCAGCAGCAGCCTAGCCTACACTAAACACAACGGACGTAATTAAGGAAATACTATATCATGTCTCCGATATAGCCTATCACTGTCAATTCCGTAAACCGCGCAGGAATGTAGCAATGTAACATTTTAAAGAGAACACTCACCTTAAATATTGCAACTAAATAACAGCAGTAGAACCGGCCACGGTTGCCAGAAACGGCCTTGATAACGTCTCTCTCTGTAGCCCACTTGCCGATATTTGTCTCACACTCGCTGGAACATCAGGTCGGCAGTCTCCTTCCTCTCACGATCGCCGGACCTTCATTGGTTTGCCTCTTTGCTAGTTCTTTCTATCTCCACGGTTTACGAGCTTCAACATGTGCACGGATACACGTGCCCACATTTGTTCGTGCCCTATTGGTTGTCCGTCTGAAGTTACAAACCCCATTGGTGGATCCATGCAGCCAGTGAATGCTTTACTGCCTGCTGATTGGTGGGTCAGCGGGGCACTCAAAGCCCCGCCCATACATGTGGGGCTCGTGGTTCGGGCTCGTGGTTCGGGCTGAGTGGGTAGTCTACTCGTGCGTCAGTCTACTACGGCTGAGCGGTGTAAACACACGCACACGCTTTTTAGGCCTATAGAGTTATTATAATGAATGCCTAGAATAAAATGAGTTATAAATGATTTAGGATAAAGGCGTAGGCCAATATGATGACTATTTTGTACCTGATGGTCTAGTCCTAAATGCTATATTAGGCCTATAACTCTGAATAAACTGGTGGGCTAAGGATTCTTTCATGGACATGAGAAGCGCGCACGTGAATACGCGGCACCATTCAAGGTCACCCCTCACACCGGGTCTGGAACAGAGTTCTGTTCTCATCGTTCTGATCTAGAGAAACACACAGCCAGAAGTCATTATCAACGTGTGAAGTAGGCTACCTCAGGAACAGAGAGGAGAACGAAGATCATATTGATACAGTTATTGTGGGCTGCGGCAGCCTGTAGAATCCATGCCAGTATGTTTTTTTGTGAATGTGGCTGTTCGTGTTGTTTTGTACTGTATAATGTCAATGTTAGTTAATAATGGTTTTCAATAAATCAGAAATGTGTAGATGTGTTTTCAATAAAGAGATGTGTGGACAGGTAACACAAAGTTCCCAACATTGCGAATATTCTCTTCACTCACTGTATGTTTTACGGTCAAATAGTAAACACTTTTGGATGTGATATGGTCTTCTAGGCATGGAAAGCCAATACAGTCACAGAGGCATATAGCATACGTGCTTAGGGACCTAAAGCTTTCCATCCCCTCATACATACAGCTAAACATTAACCCAATGACCCTCTTCACCATGCAACACACATACATCCGCACGCAAACACACAAACACACTTGTGTATGTAAGTATTTTTTTTCCTCTTGATTTTTTATTATATATATTTTTTTACTCTGCAATGTTGGGAAAGACTCGTAAGCAAGAATTTCACTCGTATTCGGCACATGTATTATTGACTATGTTTCGTTTATTCCATGTGTAACTCTGTGTTGTTGTATGTGTCGAATTGCTACGCTTTATCTTGGCCAGGTCGCAATTGTAAATGAGAACTTGTTCTCAACTAGCCTACCTGGTTAAATAAAGGTGAAATAAAAAATAAAAAAATGTGAAAAATGCTATTTGTTTTGATTAGATTGATTTGACACACATACACACACACACACACACACACACACACACACACACACACACACACACGCACACACACACACACACACACACACACCAATAATGTATAGGCTACTCTTGATTTAATAAAGGTGTTAATTGCTTTGATGTGAAACAGGAACTCATTTCAGATTTGCTGTTTTTTTTCTGGGTGTGTATACAGTGTATAGCATGTATAGCATGTAGTGTTAGGTTACTTCCTCTCCCCATACATCCAGCTCACTATGAACTCAGCAACACTCCTCTTCAACATGTGACATACATAACCTGGCCATTTCCCATTCACTGTCCCTGTTGGCCAAAACCTGGCCATCGACATTACACTGTGTATACATCTATCATCATATCGCTCTAAAAATGTGTTTTTAACATGAAGTATTTAAATAGTACAGCAATGTATGAGTTACTTTTTACTTAATAATATCTTAATTGGTTTGATGTGAAACAGGGAACACTTTCAGATTTGCTGATGTTTTTCTGGGCATTACAGTACCAGTCAAAAGTTTGGACACACCTACTCATTCAAGGGTTTTTCTTTATTTGTACTATTTTCTACATTGTAAAATAATAGTGAATACATCAAAATTATGAAATAACACATATGGAATCATGTAGTAACCAAAAAAGTGTTAAACAAATCAAAACATATTTTATACTTGAGATTCTTCAAAGTAGCCAACCTTTACCTTGATGACAGCTTTGCACAGTCTTGGCATTTATGATGGTGGGTTATTGGGTGTGTATATATAGGCTAACGTGAGGTCCTTTATGATGGTGGGTTATTGGGTGTGTATATATAGGCTAACGTGAGGTCCTAAGTCGACACAAGGGCTTGCCTCCCCCATACATTCCAAAGCAGAATGAACTCAGTGATCCTCCCCTTCACAGGGTTCACTGGTGCTGATGAGTACGACCACCCACTACCTCTCTCTCTCTCTCTCTCTCTCTCTCTCTCTCTCTTTCTCTCTCTTAACTCAATTTAGTTCAAGGGGCTTTATTGGCATGGGAAACATATGTTTACATTGCCAAAGCAAGTGAAATAGATAATAAACAAAAGTGAAATAAACAATATAAAATTAACAGTAAACTTTACACTCACAAAAGTTTAAAAGGAATAGAGACATTTCAAATGTCATATTATGGCTATATACAGTGTTGTAACAACGTGCAAATAAAGTACTAAAAGGAAAATCTCTCACTCATTATCCTTCACTCCCCTTCCCCCTCTCTACCCACCCCCCTCTCTACCCATCCCCCTCTCTACCCATCCCCCTCTCTACCCATCCCCCTCTCTACCCATCCCCCTCTCCACCCACCCCCCTCTCTACCCACCCCCCTCTCTACCCTTCCCCCTCTCTACCCATCCCCCTCTCCACCCACCCCCCTCTCTACCCACCCCCCTCTCTACCCTTCCCCCTCTCTACCCACCCCCCTCTCCACCCATCCCCCTCTCTACCCATCCCCCTCTCTACCCATCCCCCTCTCTACCCATCCCCCTCTCCACCCACCCCCCTCTCTACCCATCCCCCTCTCTACCCTTCCCCCTCTCCACCCACCCCCCTCTCTACCCATCCCCCTCTCTACCCATCCCCCTCTCTACCCTTCCCCCTCTCCACCCACCCCCCTCTCTACCCACCCCCCTCTCTACCCATCCCCCTCTCTACCCATCCCCCTCTCCACCCATCCCCCTCTCCACCCTTCCCCCTCTCTACCCATCCCCCTCTCTACCCATCCCCCTCTCCACCCATCCCCCTCTCTACCCACCCCCCTCTCTACCCATCCCCCTCTCTACCCATCCCCCTCTCCACCCTTCCCCCTCTCTACCCACCCCCCTCTCCACCCTTCCCCCTCTCCACCCACCCCCCTCTCTACCCATCCCCCTCTCCACCCTTCCCCCTCTCCACCCATCCCCCTCTCCACCCTTCCCCCTCTCTACCCATCCCCCTCTCCACCCATCCCCCTCTCTACCCATCCCCCTCTCCACCCTTCCCCCTCTCCACCCATCCCCCTCTCTACCCATCCCCCTCTCTACCCATCCCCCTCTCCACCCATCCCCCTCTCCACCCTTCCCCCTCTCTACCCATCCCCTCTCCACCCATCCCCCTCTCTACCCATCCCCTCTCCACCCTTCCCTCTCTACCCACCCCCCTCTCCACCCTTCCCCCTCTCTACCCATCCCCCTCTCCACCCTTCCCTCTCTCTACCCACCCCCCTCTCCACCCACCCCCCTCTCCACCCTTCCCCCTCTCTACCCATCCCTCTCTCCACCCTTCCCCCTCCCTACCCACCCCCCTCTCCACCCTTCCCCCTCTCTACCCATCCCCCTCTCCACCCTTCCCCCTCTCTACCCATCCCCCCCTCCACCCTTCCCTCTCTCTACCCACCCCCCTCTCCACCCACCCCCCTCTCCACCCTTCCCCCTTCTCCACCCTTCCCTCTCTCTACCCACCCCCCTCTCCACCCTTCCCCCTCTCCACCCTTCCCCCATATCTAGGGTCTGTGTGTTTTCCGGCATTCTCAACCAGGGGAGTGAGTTCCAATAGGCTCTACAGACCTTGAGTCGGAGTCTCGCTAGCTGCTGATGACTGATTGTGTGAAAGTTCAATAACATAGTAGAGGGACGAGTTACAGAAGCGTTTCTTGGATAAATGTTCTTTAGCTGGGTGCTATGCCAGTAAGTGATCAGTGATATCAGATCGGTCAATATGAAAATCTTTGATATAATGTAATCTTTTTCTATTTTGAGATGACTGGGTGGCTGACAGGAGGGAAAAGCCAGGGTGACAGATGACAGGACAACTGGTTGAGTGACAGGTGCTCTCCCTGTGATATGAGAGTTCCAGTGTAGTAAAGCTGTAGTGGTGTAAATAAAGGGTTCTGTAGGCCTATACAATGTGTATTAATGGTGTAAGTATGGAGGAGAGCACAGGTATGGGTGTAATACAAGCTGACTGTGACTCATGGGAACTAACATACGCCAGAGGGTCAGAGCTTGAGAAGTAAACTAGAAAGACTGGAGCCTAGAAAACTTCCTTGGTTAGAAAAGGCTGAGACATGATTGTAGAACGTTGATGCACGTAGGAGTCACATTTCGGGTGCGATGAGTTTAGGTCCGTTGTTGACAGTTGTAAAAGTCTGTCTAAAGGATATGTGTGGTAAAGGTGTGGTGGGTGTCAGGGGTGGGCTGGCCATCTGGCATTTCAGCAAATGCCAGAGGAGCTGGTCCATTTCTTGCCCAGTGGGCCTGTCGAAGTTGTTTTTTATCTGGCTAATAATAAGGGCCTCAAGGGAACGAATGGGCCGTTGTGTTAGAAATGCAAGGGCCTATTTCTGGTCCTAGTCCACCCCTGGTGGGTGTCTGTAGGTAAAACTAGAGGACAGGTCAGTAAGGGCAGTAACAGCTCAGACACCATCACAGTAAGCTTATATACCTGAGGGGTATTACAAAGAAGAATCAATGAGTTAGCCAGCTAACTCATGACTGTTGATTTTCTGGTTTATTAAGAAATCTAAACCTAGATATGTGTTTTTTGTTGTTGAGTCAATTCAACCATGCCCATTTCAACGTTATCTGTCTAAAAAATATAAAGTTATGCTTTCTATAAACCCCTCTGAGGATATTTCACAAGGGTGTGTGCTTTCTATAAACCCCTCTGAGGATATCTCACAAGGGTCTGTGTGCTTTCTATAAACCCCTCTGAGGATATTTCACAAGGGTCTGTGTGCTTTCTATAAACCCCTCTGAGGATATTTCACAAGGGTCTGTGTGCTTTCTATAAACCCCTCTGAGGATATATCACAAGGGTCTGTGTGCTTTCTGGCATTCTCAACCAGGGGCAGGGGGTTTCTCTTGACACTGACTGTTGGCCTAGAAGGTTTCTGTAGGCTCACCCTTAGCAATTAATCCGGGATACAGCTAATTCAACCTAGATTCCTTTTCCACTGAAAACCGGATGTGGGAACACCGCTCAGGCGTTTTTTTACGTCTGCTATGTTAGGTTACTATAGGCTCTACAGACCCTGAGCAGGGGCCTTGCTAGCTGCTGATCACTGATTGTGTGAAAGTTCAATAACATAGTAGAGAGACGAGTTACAGATGTAGGATCTTAATTTGATTACACCGATACAGGAGACATTTCCTGCAATTCCACTTTAACAATTCAGACTTGATTTTCCCTAACCAAAAATGTATCAACCCCTACAAAAATGTCCATTAATTATAATCCACATAATAATTCACATTTCCTGTTGCTGCAGGATTATTTTCCTGCTGTAGCAAACCTGCTCAAATTAAGATCCTACACCTGTACAGGTGTGTTTCTTGGTTGAATGCTCTTTGGCTGGGTGCTATGCAAAACAAAAAGGGATAAATGATATCAGATCAGTCAATTTGAAATAATCTCATATTTTTCTATTTTGGGATGAGGATGACAGGAGGGAGAAAGGCAGGGTGAAAGATGACAGGACAACTGGTTAAGTGACAGGTGCTCTCCCTGTGACGGAAATGAGAGTTCCAGTGTAGTAACTAGAAAGACTGGAACCTGGAAAACTTCCTTGGTTAGAAAAGGCTGAGACATGATTGTAGAACGTTGATGCACGTAGGAGTCACATTTTGGGTGCGATGAGTTTACGTCCGTTGTTGACAGTTGTAAAAGTCTGTCTAAAGGATATGTGTGGTAAAGGTGTGGTGGGTGTCTGTAGGTAGGACTAGAGGCCAGGTCAGTGAGGGTAGTGACAGATCAGACACCAGTAAACTGATAAACCTGAAGGATACTACAAAGCAGTTAGCCAGCTAACTTTGATAAATAGCCAGTAAGTACTGTTGATGTTATGGTTCTTTAAGAAAGGTAAACTTAGATATGTGTTATTTGTTGTTAAGTCAATTCAACCATGCCCATTTCAAGTTAATCTTATTTTTTTTAAATGCAAAAGTTATTTCAGAATATTTAGACAAGTTGATTCGCTTTGTAGTATACCTCTTGGAGGAACGCTATACAGAAGAGTTATGTAAAATGCACACTTCCTCCCCTTCTCTCTCTATCCCAGTTTAACAGTGCTGTATCAGGCTCCTATTAGACAGCCAAGCCAGAGGACTAGAGGGGGACATCAGACACTAACTAGCCTTCTCTCTCTATCCCAGTTTAACAGTGCTGTATCAAGCTCCTATTAGACAGCCAAGCCAGAGGACTAGAGGAGGACATCAGACACTAACTAGCCTTCTCTCTCTATCCCAGTTTAACAGTGCTGTATCAGGCTCCTATTAGACAGCCAAGCCAGAGGACTAGAGGGGGATATCAGACACTAACTAGCCTTCTCTCTCTATCCCAGTTTAACAGTGCTGTATCAAGCTCCTATTAGACAGCCAAGCCAGAGGACTAGAGGGGGACATCAGACACTAACTAGCCTTCTCTCTCTATCCCAGTTTAACAGTGCTGTATCAGGCTCCTATTAGACAGCCAAGCCAGAGGACTAGAGGGGGACATCAGACACTAACTAGCCTTCTCTCTCTATCCCAGTTTAACAGTGCTGTATCAAGCTCCTATTAGACAGCCAAGCCAGAGGACTAGAGGGGGACATCAGACACTAACTAGCCTTCTCTCTCTATCCCAGTTTAACAGTGCTGTATCAGGCTCCTATTAGACAGCCAAGCCAGAGGACTAGAGGGGGACATCAGACACTAACTAGCCTTCTCTCTCTCCAGGCTGTGTGTTCTCACGTGGTCTGCACCTGGCACCTGCACATTGTTTGGCTGTGGGAGATCACATTCCATAACAACAGTTTGGCAAGCAGAGAACACACAGGAATGTTATCTATTTAATCTCTGTGTTCTGACGATATGATAACGACGGCAGGAATAAACTAATGGAGGGCAAATACACACTGCTGATCCGGAAACGTGTCGCTCTGTAGATGTGCCGGGTTCTTTAAGTTCCTTGCGCTCATGAACAAGAGGCGCTCAAGCGGAGATTTGTGAATGAAGCCAATAGGCCACGCCCCCTTTACACATGTGTAACCAATGGTATAGGGAGAAAGGCATTCGCCACGCCCCCTACGATGTTGCTGAGCCAATAGAAAGCTGTTAGAGGTCATGGCAATTGCATAACATTATTCAATGGTTGCACGTTTGAACGGCCAACAACACAGTGCTGAGAGCAAACTGGAAGAGGAAAGGATGTAGGTTGCTATTAATGGGCGTTGTAAAAATAAAAATACCGTTGATACGAGAGATGAAAAGTTCTAGGCTTTAGCTCTGGGCCTAGTTCGCCTACAAAGACAACACATAGACAATAGAAAACGTCCAAATATTTTGGTGGTCCAGGCATTCACATGAGTCCCAAACCAATTGTACATATCTCACAACAACAGACTTGTGGTCAGCATTATATATAGCAATATGCTAGCCATATTCAGTGGTTTTATGGAAATAATATCTCCCCCCAAATATAATATGCAAATAGCAGATATGTTTTAAAATATGTACATTTCCTGGCAAAACAGAGAGGACCCGAAGTGTCCTTTCTATTGTTGATAGAACTCCATCCACAATATTGTGTGAACAGGGCTCCCCCTGGCGTCTACAATTGTTTTCATGCGACAAGGATTTGCATACGTTGTACAAATGTCCTGTTGCTGCTGCACATGACGAAACACTATTGTTCTTGCCACTTACCAACGCTAGAGGGCTCTGTTCTCACTTTCAAGTTTCACGTTTTATTAGTTGTATGTATTTTTTGTTGTTCTTTAGCCTTTATTTAACGATACACGATATACACCGATATACACCGTTAATCGAAATGCTTACTTGCAGGTTCCTTCGCGACAATCCAACACCAGAAATAAATAATAAAACATAATAATACGAACTCAAAGGAAATGGCTCAGCAGGATAAAATACATTTTTAGCATAAGTATACAGGAAGGCACAATTTATAGTACAATATTTACACATCAGGGAAAGGGGGATTGGGGCCAAGTGTTTAAATGGTGCAGTATTAGCAACAGTAAATAAGAGTCTGGTAACAGCAGT